>NC_141234.1:4795000-4995000 GCF_054856515.1 Filicampus tigris | reverse complement strand
CACTCACTAAACACTTCATCAGCTACTGTATGAATACTCAAATGTTTTGTTTTAAAGACTTATATAAATAATAAATCATTATAGCCTAAAGGCACCCCCGGCAAAGTTTTAGACAGCTCGCAGCATTAGTGAGTGATGTTTTTGCCAAATAATCCCCTGTTTACTTTATCATGCATGCTCACGAATGCGAGGCTTTGTGTCACTGTCAGCCCTGTACCACAGAGACTCTGTTGGTGGCGGTGATATGCAAAAGAGGCAGCGGCAGGAGTAAAATGGATGTTAAGACAATAACATACAGAACGTGATCTTATACTGGCAAATTGGAGCTGCGAAGAAACGGGCGTGTATCCCAACTTGGGACTACATTTACATGACCGAGGAAAAACTTTTCACCCAGACGACAATGTGATCAAAACACTCATGCAAAGAGTTTATCGGTACTTACAAAAGGCACGACGTGAATAAACATTTTGAAAGGGACTCAACTTTACGGCATACAGAAGCAGTGTAGTGAATGTGGCGTTTCACGATTGTGACTGTTTTGACTGTGACGTACTTGCCTGAACACGTCGCACATGTCCTCCGATTTTACGGACGGCTAAATGTTCGCGTTTCGGGCCTCAAAGTGCCACTGTCATGTAAACAGTAAAAAAACGTAGTTTTAGACCAATTTGTGAAAATTGCCTTATGAAAACTGCTCCTAAACATAGAGCAACGGTGTCTAACTCAAGGCCCGGGGACCAAATGTGGCCCACTAAATGTTTTCAGCCAAATTCATTTTTTTGATTTCACATTTGATTTGGACTGAAAATCAGTACCTGACTTTAACTGAATAAGTGAATATTTAGTTTTACAAGCTTGCTTTACAAATGCAGGGTCAATTGTGTATATGTAATAAGATGATGGAGTGATTACACATTTAATGTACCTACCAGTGTATGGTTTTTACATTAATAACAGCTCTCTCGGGGAAACCACAACTATGATGTGGCCCGTGATTAAACGGAGTTAAACAACCTATAATTAGAGTAACACATTCAGTAAATTGAAAAAAAAAAAAAAAAAAGTTAAAACGATCACACTCACACTTTGATGTTGGATATTCCATTCCTTGGTTCCCCTGCCTTTAAAAGGATTATAATAATGATAGTTGACACTATCAGATAGGAATGGATTTAACATTACTCTTAACCAATAATGATTTTAAATATTTTTGTTTACAATTGTGGTTATAGATTGCCTTTTCAAAATATTAGGAACAGCTCTGATGCAAGTACAGTTTACCGGTACATTTTGCCCAATTCTTATTATATCTTTGTAAAAATGCTCCTTTTTCGTGTACTGAAAGTTAGCGCCTTTTCCCTCTCAGTATTCCACATCTCTCACTGAACACCGAACTCACATCCCTACTGTTACGCCACTTGGATTGTGCCCATCTACCGGCACCATTGCTCCCTTTTAGTGTCTAACTCTCGTACCCTTTGTATACATCGTTGGACTGGTCCCCCGCACATTCCTTGTTGGACTGGTCCCCTGCTTGTTGTTCGTTGGACTGGTCCCCTGCTCGTTCCTCGTTGGACCGGTCCCCTGCTTGTTCCTCGTTGGTGGACTAGTCTCCGGCTCGCTCCTCATTGGACTGGCCTCCCACCTGATTGGAGACGGGTTTCCCGTTCGTTCTGGATGGGCCGCCTAATCGGCAATCAATCTTCACCTGTTGCAGCAGGGACCATAAAAGCGGTTCTGTTGCTCGAGGCGGCTGGGACTGTGCAGTGCAGCTCGCCTCTTTGACTGACTAGTGTCTCTCGTTTGTGCTTTGTGATTGTATGAGATACTATTGATTTGTGAACTATGTGTGATTTTTTGTGGACACCTTTTGTGACTACCTTTGTTTGACTTTTGTGTTAAAACCTCCATCTACCTCGAAGAAATGAAATGAACTCTCCTTCAACCAAACAACATCTTGGTCCAGGCTACTTCCCTCCTTCTCCAGCAGAGCAGGTCGTAACATCTCCAGTTAATTATGTCGCCGATCCATACCATAGAGAACAAAGAATCAACTCCACCACCGTTTTCCGTCGACCACATCATGTTCGCACATGTGCGCCCTGAGCCTAATGTAATGAGTTCATGTATGAGTCATGAGCATACAAAGGTCCTCTTCTGTTCTCTGCATATGTTTGCAAAGTCTTTATCAATACTCCAAACGAATGGGCTCATTTTGCAGGTTGTGCAAATTACACCTACGTTAAGACATACGCGAGCGGCTTGAAACCGCATTACAGTACAATAAGCGTGGCGCGCTCATGTACGCCACCGCTGCATGGGGTATAAAATCCAAAGAGGCTCGCCATTGTTTGAGCCACTACTTGTATGCTATATTGGCCCTGAAATGCCTTAATGGTCCCGGCTGCGAGGCAGTGCGCGCGCTATTCCTGCATCAGTGCCTTTAAACACCTCAGTCATCATTGTGCAGCACTGGTGTTTATTTAAATGGATTTTGCCTGCTTAGGCTGTAAAGAGAGCGGCATAAAACACAGAGGGCCTTGTGAATTAGCGGCAATAAAGCGGCCGTGGTGCGGCGCCTAGGTGGGCCAAACTAGGCCACGCAGGGCCGTCAAATCCCTGAGCTTGTCTCCCAACAACCTCCTGAATTCCGGCTAATTGTCTCTCCTTGTCATGCCTGTTTACTCAAGCCTCACCACTCTCGCTGCCATAATGGATTCAGGGGCCCGACGAGCCATGTTTGATTGATTTCTCTGCCTGACCGTCGAGTGGAAGGACTCCTGGCTGCGTGCCAGCTGTACAGTAGGCCGTCCCTGCCGTGCGTGCAAAAGAAGGAGGCACTATAGCATAACCGCTGCGCTATAACTTGACAGTAGGACGCAGCGGCGTGCTGCCCGCAGGGTGTCGTTAACATTTAGCAACAGCCTCCGCATCAGTCGGACTGAGTGACTTGATTCTGTTTAAGTGTGTTTAACCTTTCAGCCAGAACTGGATGCAACAGAATGTGGAGACGCACTAACATAGGATACTAATTTTGCCATACGCACTACACTGTATAAAAAGTTGGGTTAGGTCAAAATTTCAAGCAACTTTGATACAATTTTAAGTTGGGCAATCAGCCCAAAACTTGTGTTTTTACAGTCTGTGAGATATTGTCTGTATGATTATGAAAGTCAACTCACAATTTAGGAAAAGTTGGACTGGATTAAGTCAATGAGTTCTATCGAGTGTGACTCAGTGCAATAGTAGGTTTCATGTGTGTCAGTGCTAAGCAATTCTCATGACATGTGCAGAGTTGGTGGGGGGGGGGGGGCGGGATTGCGAACCGCCTCAGTTAAGATGATGGAGCCAAGCCGGCCCCTTAGAGAGGTCAATCGACGTTCACGGCCGGGGAGTTCAACTTGTCTCGTTGCCTCTGGAAGCAGCTTTTTCCCAAATATTGGCTCAGGAGCAAAGATGGGTGACGTGTCAGTTTTCATTATCGAAATAAAAAGATTTAAGTCAAGTCATATGGCAGTTTTATTTATATGGCGCCAATTCACAATAGACATGAATTCAAAGCACTTTGGACACAGAGCAGGTCTAGAAACACACTCCTGATACCAGAGGTGGGCATTTGACTACATTTTGCTGGTCCCAAAAAAAACGTCAGCAAAATGGGCATCAGTTCGTGACGGACGTCATTGATGGACGCGATTAGTGACCATTACTCTGATGGACGAAAATCCACTTCCGTCAGTGTTTAGTCAGTCATTTTTAAAAAAACGTCCCGTCAATACTCAATCATCAGCAAAACGGTCATCCGTCAGTGACGCAATCCGTCATCCTGACAGAATGCCCACCTCTGCCTTATACATTATACGTATATACTGTAAAAAGTGGAACCTCCTTTTTCGTACGTCCCAATATTCGTATTATTCAGCTGGACGATTTTGTTGGGGTTGAAATTTTGTCCCGCTCTGCTTTTGTTTCCGTTTCACACTTGACGGTTGGCCAGGCAGTCCTGATAAATAATACATTTCCCGTAATACACCCAATTGAAATGTTTTTTTAAATTTATTTATTTTTAATCTACAGTTCCGGTGAGACCTTGCATATGTTAAAAAGAAGCCTTCACTTTTTGATGGGGTGTGTGTGCGTGTGTGTGTGTGTGTGACAGCGAGTTGTACTCATTATCGCCGAATAACTAAGCAAGTCTGCCCTGCTGAGAGGCTGTCAAAGTTGTTAACATGCAAACATGTAGCAAAATGACTGTTTTTTTTTTTTTTTTTTTAGATTTTAAAGAGAACATCTTCCAGGGGTTAGCGTTGAGCTTCACTCCTAACAGAAATTAATTGGCTCTCTTATATCACACTTTACCTCTCCCTAATGCATTACCTATACAGTACTGTGGATGTTCACACCATTTAAGTCAAACGGCAGTCAAGTGCAATAAGTGGCAGCGAGCTGCCGCATCAGTCCGAAAATATGCATCGAATAATATAGACAGAGCGACATATGTTGTGTAAGCCACGATAAATTATGAAGCACAATTAAATAAAAGGGAGGGGAATTATCCAGAGCTGTCGGCATACATTGATTGATGGACATCACTAGCTGTGCGCGCGTGCGTGCGCGTGTGTGTGCGTAATTGGAGACAGACATGTATTACAACAATTACCAGAGAGGAAATCACTTTATGAGATACGCTATGATTCATCTCATGCGTCCAAAAACTGTTCAGTGTTTCAAATAACATGAAAAATATGTTCGTAATCATGTCTTTAAGTGCTAATACATCAACAAGTTGAGTGAGAAACACGTAGCCTTGCTCCAGATGTCGATGTGCCACCATGTAGTGAGTTATCAAACGTAATGCTGTGAGTAAAGACCGGCGGGGACTGTGACACTTGAAAAAAGTAAAAAAAAAAAATAAAAAAAAAAAGAAACAAAACAGTTTTTGCAAGTTCAGGCGCAGTCGATTTTCTGGGTTCAACTGCAGTTAAAATGAACATCTGTTTTGTTTCTTTTGGATCTGAAGTTTCAGCAGCACATCAGCTCTGAGGATGAAGTTTCTTTTCTTTACACACACACACACACACACAACCACACCCACACACAAGTCAGTTTATCCACACGGATGATGCACTCCAGTCAAAAGATTCCTCACGATGTGCTCAAAGTGGAGAAGAAGCGCACAGTATAAACACAATGAGATGCACAGAGGCAGTTTGAAGAGCCAGACCAAGACAGACGGTCCCCAGAGGTTTGATTACTAATGCTGGGAGTTTTTTTTTCCCCCGCCAGCACATTCAAAGGGGAACTCTAATTCAAAGTAACACAACACACAAACT
Organism: Filicampus tigris; assembly: GCF_054856515.1. Taxonomy (NCBI): domain Eukaryota; kingdom Metazoa; phylum Chordata; class Actinopteri; order Syngnathiformes; family Syngnathidae; genus Filicampus; species Filicampus tigris. Next base: position 4,989,664 of record NC_141234.1, on the reverse strand, counting down.
TTCATCTTTGTGAGCACTCATTGATGCCTGATGGGCGGGGGCGAGGGATGGGGGGGGGGACACCTGCTTTGGTTGCGAGAGCGTCGAAATGTAACGTAGCAAAAATCACTTTTCAAGCAAAGAAATTGGCCAAACAGAAAAGTGCAGATAGGAAATTGCTGTTTGTTTAGCAGTGACGTGACGGCTCCGATCGGCGTTTGTCATCTTGCCGAATTAAAACCGGGATGCTTATGCAGAGGGTTTCAATCCGTGTGGAAATGAATGTGCAATCAGGTGCGCTGCATACTTGATTCTCTGTACGATTCCCAGCACTGCGAGAGAAGTGAAGGAGGCTAGATGTGAGATCACACCTAAAGTGTGACAGAGAAACAGCTTTGAATCAGGTAAAGTGGGGTTTTTTTTTTCCCTTCAAGTTCTCACTTGAATGATGGTACACTGAAACCTTTTAGAGCAACAGTCCTTTTCCTCTTTTTCATCATGGATCATCTATCTATCTATCTATCTATCTATCTATCTATCTATCTATCTATCTATCTATCTATCTATCTACCTACCTACCTATATATAAATTTGCTGACTCAGCTCATGAAGATGGTTCAAACTCAGTGCTGAGTTTTGAGACATTAAAATATAAAACGGTTAATAAGATATATATATATTATTTTACACAAAAAAAGATGAAAAAATATTTCCCCGCAGCTTGGTGCTAAATGATCCATGGCCCTGTACTGGCCCACAAACCTCTCTTTGGGACCCCTGTTTTGAAGGAATGCACACATACATATACTCGCACACATGCACGACCCCCCCCCCCCCACACACACACACAGTATTGAGTGTAAATGAGCATTTTCAGACCCACTCGGGTCAAGCCTCTTCATATTTGATCTGCCCGTCTGTGCCTCACCGGTTTAAATTACTCTTATGGTAATTCTGGAGAAACTATACATTTAAAGGAGCCCATTTTCGGAGGCTCGGAAGAGATATGGGGGGTTTGGGTCGGAATAGCTCATGCACCCATTTCCTGCCAGCATCATCCACCTGCTGAGCTGCCTATTCAAAGTCGGTCAGTCGGCCTGGCCCGCTTCTATATTCGCTGCTCATTTAAGTGATAAAATAGGAGGCAAGTGAGCCGTCAGACAGAGAAACGGTGCGGCTCGGCAAAATAAGACTCTCTCGTGAAGGACGCGTCATCTGAAGGCATATCACAGTGGGATCCAGGCCGGCGGATCCCCCCCCCCCCCACCCCCCGCCCCAAAAAGAAAGAAACAGACTTTCATATAGATTCGCTCTTAATCTCGCCTTTCCTAGCAACACATTTTTCTCTCCTTTCCAATCTCACTCTGTCTTCCCACCTCATCTTCTAATCCAGCCTGAGGGCAGAGGAGCCCGTGTGTGCGGCGCGCGCGAGCGAGGGAGGATGAGCCGGTGTTAGCCTCGCTCTAACCCCTGGCTCCACGCACACACCCGTAAAACACAGGTCGATCAACATACACGTGCACGGCTGGCATCCACCTACGCAGGCAAGGTGAAGGCCCGCTTTGCCTGTGATTCGGGGCGCCGGGGCTACGACCCGGGCGCAGGGGGTGCGACGCCGCATGTATTATACATAAAACAATGAATCTTTGGAGAAAACGGTAACGCAAACACAGATGAAATATTCATGCCACACGGCTGCGCCGTTCACCTCTTTTTTTGCACTTTAACCAGATAAGATCCACGCGGGGTTAAAGCGGAGGTAAATGAGACAGAGAGGGAGGAGAACAGGGCAGAAAAGGGAGAAGGAAAAGAAGTGAAGCATGAAATCACGGCTGGCTTGTGTAATTTAGCTCTGGGATGGAGCTCGTTGGTTGGAGTCTCCTTCCCCTCAGGCCTGCTTTGAAAACACGCACACACACACACACATACAAGCGCAGGCCAGAACCACCAAACAAATATATTGCAAATTATTAATGCGCTGTATTTCGCTTATCCGCACTGGCCCTTCAAGTCTCTTAGGGGGCAATTCTTACACTTTTCTTTGCACTTCTCCGCAAACACTGCATGCTTATTTGCTGCAATGCACTCAACAAAGCAAAAGAAATGCACATTCTTCTAAGTATCACCAGATAAATCTATTGTGTGCTTGCGCTGACAGTCAGAAGGCTGCCCGGGCACCAAGGAAAAAAAAAACAAAAAAACAGGCATGGGGCACTACACATCCATGTAATGCACTGGCTAAAGTTTTGTTTTCACTTCAACACAACATCGTTTGGTAAGGATTCTCATATAGCACAGGGGTGTCAAACTCATTTTTTTGTGGGGGGGCCACATCAGAGTTATGGTGTCCCTCAGAGGGCCGTTATGACTGTGAACCCTTGTAAATGTATGATCGTCTTATATGATCGCATGTACACAACAAATTGATGGATAGCTAGTTTTGAAATTAGAAGCCGATAAGTAATTGTTTGTTCAATTACTTTTCAATATATTTTAAAGAGAGTGGTAACACATAACACATTGCAGTATCTCATATCTCAGTGTTGTTAAAAGTGAAAACAATTTGTAATAAACATGAGGTTGACGCACGGGATTTGCCTTCACGGGCCACGTAAAATGAGGTTGCGGGCCCGATCTGGCCCCGGGGCTTTGATTTTGACACATGTGATCTAACAAGTGAATCAACTCAACACACTTCTGCAGAGCTTACTGATGAGCTGATCATTTGAATCAGGTGCGTTGGAGTAGGGAGGCATGTAAAACTGGAAAAGGGGCCCCACAAGGACTGGAATAGTCCACTGTATGAGAAAGGAGGGGGGGAGCAATCAAAACGTTTATGATATATTAAGCATCTAAAAAGCATATTTAACCATGTGAATTAAGATGAAAAGAGGAATGAAATGCTTTAACTTTTTGGGAGTGGGTCACACAAACATGAACAATTCATTCATTCATTCATTCATACATATTATACAAATATTAAAGCCAGTCCTATGACCCATTTTCAATTTTTGAGCTGAGTTTAAAATTCATTTATGAAACTTCAGGCTTTTTTTTTTTTTCGTTTTAGATGATTTATTATAAAACGAAAAGTCACTTTTTCTTTTTTTACCTGCAACGAATGGTTCAACGATTTTGTTTGGAATCGGTTGCTCCCGATGCAAGTGGCCTATGAATGAAAATCTCTTTGAATCATGAAAATCATTTATGTAGTTTTTGTAAGCAAACAACAACAAATAATTTGTTGCCTTTCTGCTGATCTGAGGTAAAAAAAAAAAAAGAAAAGAAAAAACAAGACATTGCTTTTTTTTATTCTTATTTTTTTTACAGCACACCATGGATGTGTTATAAAAGAAAGAAGATGATTGGATGCTAAGCGTAGAATGGATTCACGTTTCAGGAGGTGAACAGGAGGGAGGGGTCACAAGTGTTGTGGTGCGGGAGCTGGGGGTGGGGGGTGGGGGGGGGGTCATCACCCATCGCCTATAACATTTAATGCTTTAGAGAAAGCGCGGGGACCAGATAAGCAAGACCTCACACGAAATGTGAAAAATCACACACAGCTCAGCTACACACGGGACATGCATAAAAGAAATATCCGTCCGTCGTACACAAGACACACACCAGGCATCAATAAAACACTGTATTAAGCCTCATCCCATCATATCGGAGCCCACCTCATCACTGACCTCTGCCTATAAAACTTTAACGCACCTTGGTGTGTTTGAAAACACTCCACCGTATCATTACCGCCACCCTAATAGGCTTGTGTGCGCGCGCGCTCCTCTGAGTTTATTTGTTCTGTGTTTCCTCTGCAGATGGAGGCTTTACAAGCCCAGGAGCCCGTTATTGGCCTCCCGTCACTGTCCCGCTGAGCTGCGTTAAATCTATAAGCAGCTGACAGCTGGCCAGATATCAGAGGCCTCTCCAGGAACAATGGCGCGGCGAGAGGTAAAGTGTCGCTATCACCCAGCCGAGGAGTTTACAAGCTCGTCAAGAGACGATGCTGCCCGTGATTGCCATCGCGACCGGCGCGCGTATTGTAGATAGCAACGGCACCTGAAGCGGCGCCTGAAGCGGGGCAAGCATTTGTACGGCGACTTTTCTTGGCATGCGAAAGCATCACTGAATGAAATGTTCAAACTGTGCGTTAATGTGTGACTGGCTTAAACCTTTTGCGTTTGTTCGATTCAGTTCAGTTGTATTTAACTTTAAAGTATTATATATTTCCATTTACCTTTTAGAGCCATCTGCTGCAATTTTTATTCAACTTTTATGTACAATCTGTTTGAAGTGAATCATTTAAGTACGGCTTTGTATTTTGCTATAGTGACGTGCAGTGTTAACATCGTAATTGCATCTTGCAGCGGCTTGCAAGAACATAATATGTCCTTCTCACGAATAAAACTCTGCCTTGTTTTTGATGAACTCGTAGGCCTACTACACTGCTGTATTTTAATAGCGGTCAAAATGGTGGTACTTGGAGAGCTAAGCATTTTTTTAAGTGCTACTCGGCAGAAAAAGTTTGACAACCAACCTCCTCTTAAAAAAAGATGCAACGTGCAAAAAAAACAACAGAAATGCTCAATATTTTCAAATGAATTTCTTTTTAAGACACGTGCCGTTCATTCAGAGAATCACTTCTACTAAAAATGTGGCCAAGGTGTTACTAGATTTGTATGTATTTAATATGCATTCATATTTCAAGTGTGAAATGAACGTGTCAGAAAAAAAAAAAACTTGTCTCATAATATTATAGTGCTATTTTGGGAGTCATTTCCCCGTGTGTGTGCTGTTCCAGCCTGCAGTTTGACATTCAAGCATATGCCAACTGTTTTATAGGCCAGTGGGGCCGCTGAGATTAAGCTCTATGAACCCTGCCTAGCAACAAGTGGCCACACAAACATCTGAGTAATTCTGTTGCTCTACATTGCCGAGTCTAAAATATTCCGAGTGGAATGCTTGATTATTTTTGTTGTTTAACTAACATGGAGATTTATCATTGCAAGAGAAAATTGATTTTTTTGGAAAAAGCACCTATGTAACCTATCTAAGCGGTTGGCACATCATTTTTCCTCATTTAAAAAATGCCACGTATACAAATGTGATCTGTTGCAGTAACGTCGCTCCGCTAATATCACAAGGCTTTTCTACTTACCCTACCCGCACACACCATCACGTTCCCCTCTTTTAATATATGCATGCATGTGGCCACAGTGTTTCCCGGAACTCACAATGAGCACAGATGCATGGTTTTGGACTGTGCACATTACTGGGGATAATTGCCTATGCATATTTCCCCCATGTGCGCTCCCTCACTGGCGGTGTATTGGATTTGAGCGGCAGTTGCAGAACCATTAATAGAAATTAAGTGCCAGGGAGAACTACTGGAGAGAGACCGGTGGAGCCGGAATGGAGTTTATGTGAAAGATAAATACATTTCTCCAGCAGAGTGCCTCCGTTTATTGGTTGGGGAACGCTGGGTGATATGATAGAGGGCCAACAAACGAGCACGGAATGGGAAGATATGGATGAGAGAGAATGTTGTCAAATTAAAAGCCTGACTTGAAATAAAATGATAAAAGTTGTGATGTGGAACTTGGAAGAGTATCGAAGATAAAATTGACAGTTGATGGTTGTGACATCCCTACATTAACCATATGTTGCAAAAAATAGTCACAGTCTGTACTTAAATAGAACTTCTGATTATTGATGGAAAAATCCTTTTTGGCTGTGGTAAAAGTAGAGGCTCTGATTTACTTAAAGTCTCTGGATTTACTTAAAGTCCCTGGAAAGTGAAAATAAATACACCTCGTAAATTTGACACACCACATACTGTATAAGAGTGTTTTGAGCAACCTTGCAAATTTGGAATGATTAAAAAAATGACCAAGGACATAAAATGAGGCTTCAAAATTAGGAACAACTGTGGGCGTGTCTGCTGAATATGCTTAAACCACACCCCGCTCAGCTGTCAATCAAATACCACCGCTACGACCTGGAAAGACGGATGCTCTTTAGTCTAGCAGCATTCTTATGCCTACACATAACTCCAGGTTTGAACCACAAAAATACATTTGCTTAAGGCCTCAGTGGCTGGAATATGCCTCACTCGGCCATCGTGACAACGAGGCGCTCTAAAGCAGTCACACCAGCATGACGCCCAAGCCACATGATGACCGTCAAGTTGGACTTCCTCTCGGCTGCCTCACTCTTTCACCATTCTCTCTGTGAAGTGCATGCACTCGTGGCCGACAATGAGGCGCTCTAAACCGCCTTACTTACGGGGTCCTATCGTAAATTAAGGTACCAGCGTCAAAATAGACGGATGAAAGAAGAATTAACTATTCAATGAATATACTGCAGTAAAAGTAAGCAAGTACATCAGAAAAAGTATACTACAAAAATAATGAAAGTATTTGGACTTGGTTACTCCCCGCCGCTGACATGAACTATCATGTAGATGGCTGCATTCCAATCGTTTGGTTGTGTTTGTCCAGTAAATATCATCGCTCGTGTGTCTCCCTCTCGGCTGGCTGGTGTCACATAGATTACACACTGATCACACAAGCGCATGCGAGTGCACATGCAAATGCGCCGCACATGACCTAATGAAAACTCACTCATCCCAGGCTGCCTAATAAGGACAGCTACAGTGAGGCACACGGTGAGGTGTGATGGGCAGGGGTGTGGGAGGGGTCTTGGATGCGTCAGGAAGATTACAGGATGCTAGCGGAGGAGGGAGACAGCTCTTTGGCAGCGTCACACCCACATTGACCCAAACAGACGTGCTTTATACCGTTGCAACTAAGCGTTTGTCCACTAGGGGGCAAGGGCGAGCCACATGGAAGAAAATCCCTGAAAAACATCAGGCAGTCAGTGCAAGCTCTGCAATTACACACATGGCTTCATCCCTGATGTCATGTTGTTCTGATGAGCAACTGATCAGCTTGTGCACATTTCTTGGTGGTTTTAACACTGCTCTGATAATAATACAGTACAACAGCACCGGGCCACCTTCTAGTGGTTCGAAACCGTTAATGTGGCCTGTGAATGTGAAGTACATGACACGAAGTTGAACGAGGACTTTCACCGTTCTTTTTCCTTTTTACACAAGTATCGTTTGCCACCTCTGGATCTTGGAAGAAAAACAAAAATAAATGTTGCAGAAGCATCTCGCTTGATCAAAGGCGCGGTCCGAATCTCGGTGGGGACTGAATGGCGATTGCCATTCATGGGGGGCTTCCAGCTCACAGGCTGATCCCATGTCAAGAGGAAGCCGAGGGAGATTTTCACATGTCGGCTTACGGAGAGGCGAATAGAGAAGAAGGGGCGAACAGGTCTGCGTCTGAACTCCACCTGAACTCCGCATAACTTTCCCCGTAGTCATTTCAAGTCATTGAAGGATTGAGAGAGGCGGGGGGGGGGGGGGGGGGAACAAATGTACATCATTCTAGAATGGATGAATGAATAGATGGATGGAGAATAAAGAAGAAGAAGAGCCTTTCATTAAATATCCCTCATGGCTCTCTTTGCTCACTTTGACCTTCTGGGACTCAACAAGTCTTCTTCCCACCAACCACAAACTGTACATATCTATATACTCCATTGACTGTTATTGATTTATTTGCGTGCGGTCTTATTTCCCAATTGTAACAGAATTATTAATGTGGATCAACTAGAACCAACTGAATATGAACCGTCACTCCTCACTTACGTGGGTTTACCCGTCCGTGAACGTTACGATAGCAAGATAAGAAAAATCTAAGTGTTCAGGGATTTTATGTCAAAGTCAGACCAGCAAGGTATGAAATTTAGCCTCTATCATCATACAAAGGTATACAAACATCGAATGACACCTTTGCTCACAATTTTTCTGACATTCCACATGAACCTTCATGCACCTCTACAATTCATCCTCTACACCCGAGCCTCTCCACCTCCATCACTCCCCGTCCCACCCCCTCCAATCCTGTTAGTAAGCTTGGCCATGCTTCCCAGTCTGCTGCCCACACATTTCTCAGTGCCTCTTCATTTTGGACACTCATACATTTATGGAGTGATGCGGTGCACTTCTCCCTCTTAGGCATTCCAGATTACAGGGGAGGGCGAGGGTGGGGGAATTGTTGAGGAAGTTGGTCAGTCAAATACAGCAAAGTTGTATAGTTATAGTGAGGAATGAAAAGGGCAAGTAAGGAGTTGTTTGGAAAGAAGCAGTGATTTCCTCCAATGTGGTTTATATACAGTACATATATATACATACATACATACATACATACATACATATATATATATATATATATATATATATACGTATATATATATATATATATATATATATATATATATATACGTATATATATATATATACATATATATACATATATATATATATAATATATATATATATACATATACGTATATATACGTATATACATACGTATATACATACGTATATATATATACATACGTATATATATATACACACGTATATATATATATACATACACACATATATATATATATATATATATACACACACATATATATATATATATATATATATACACACATATATATATATATATATATATATATATATATATATATATACACACATATATATATATATATATATATATATATATATCTCAATGGGCGGCACGGTGGTCGACTGGTTAGCATGTCCACCTCACAGTTCAGAGGTCATGGGTTCGATCCCGGCCCGGCCTCCCTGTGTGGGAGTTTGCATGTTCTCCCCGTGCCTGCGTGGGTTTTCCCACATCCCAAAAAGATGCATGGTAAGTTGATTGGACACTCTAAGTTGCCCCTAGGTGTGATCGTAAGTGTGGATGTTTGTCTCTGTGTGCCCTGCGATTGGCTGGCAACCAATTCAGGGTGTCACCCGCCTACTGCAAGACCGCTGGGATACGCACGCTCGCACGCACGCTCCCACACACAGCATGTGTGTCTGGTTCTGAGTGTGTGTATGGTTGAGGCTTGTTTGAGGTGTCACTAGTAATTTAAAGTCCTCTTTTGGCGCAATACCCACTTTTCTCTGGTGATAAAGCACCGCCTCTATCACCTGTGAGCTTGTGGTCGCACCGCACGCGTGTGCACACGTGTGTGTGCGTGCATTTGTGCTTGTGTGTTGTTCTCTAATTAGCACCTAAACACACAGGAGAGTGCTGCGGCCAGGCAGCCGATAAATCAGGGCAGGGCTATAGGATCGTAACGCACTAACAGAAGATATCAGCTTTACTGTAGCTTGATAAATTGACAGCACACCAGGAAGACGTAAACAACCGGCTCCTTATGGGCTAAATCCAAAGCAACACAAGTTGCACAGAAATTTGGGGCTTAGTACAAACTACAACTTGGGTTGGATGACGAAACTGTAAGTAATGAGACATGCACTGAGGAGTGTACGTGTGTTTTTAACACATTCATTTGTTCATACATGCACACTGCATTCCTATATGTTTCCCTCCAATTACTAGCATTAGTCAAAGTCAGAGCCTCTGCTGGCCCATTTTTCATTTCTCAATCTCATTCATTAATTTAAATATCCCAACCCACATCAGTAGAGGAGGAAGCAAGCAAGCCTCCTGATTTGTGTGTTGTGTCTCTTTCGGCTCTCTAAGCTCTAAGAATTGAGTCCCAGCAGTGCCGTATATGGACCAGCACCGGTGTGTGTTCCCACCCCAGGGGAGTCTGGGAGAATGAGTCCCTGTGGAGGTTTGTTTAAATGCTAGGGGGAGTGTTTGCCCCACACTAGGCTCTTTCACACTAATGGATATGTCTGTGTTATTGATAGCAGGACTACGGCAAAAAATGTGTATAAGCTTTTTTATGCATTCATTATATTGATGCCAGCTTTTGAGGCCCTTAGAGGTGAGGTCTTGTCTCATGCAGTCTGGCATGAAAGAGAAATGTTGACCCCTTACTGCCATGAAGTAAGACCTGTGATCACAACAAAAATCCATCTATCATTTTCGATTGCCTTTGTCCACATTAGGGTCATGGGCAAGCTGGAGTCTATCCCATACAACATGGACGAGTTTCCAGCCAATGGCGGGGCACATCTATACAAACACGCATTCACACTCACATAAATGAAGCTTCAATAATATTAGCATGCTTGTTTTTGGAATATGGGAGGAAACTGGAGTGCCTGTCGAAAACTGGACACAGGAAGAACGCACATGGGGCCCCACCAAAAAACATTAACACAGTGGCTCCTACACCTACATCATTATTATGGGTTCAAATTTAGAGGCGTAAGAAGCAAGGAGAGGCAGAGCTCCAGAAACAGTGATTGTTCCCACAGAGCGGAGAGAATACTGAATATGCCTGTGAGCATTGTTTACACTCGGTTTATATGTGTTGCTGCTCTATGTGTGTTAAAGTAGCAGCTGTGTGAAGTGAAGATGTAAAATTATGGTTCCATCTATGCTCATTCCCATTAGCTCGTCTACGGCAGTTGTCGACACTGAAATGTGTTTGAGCTAAAAATGGAAGAATGATTCACAGTCGGTATTTAAAGGGAACATTGCTCCATGTTTATGATTATCAGACTATTGTGAAAACGCTTTTCAGGCTACCTCGTCAAATGTGATGATTCTGTTCCATTTTTCTAAATGTCTTCACAGAGAGCGCGCGTGAAAACACAATAAAAGCCGAGGAGAATGAGAGAAGTTTTTGTGAGTGGGAACTTATAAAAACAACACTTTGTAGTGGCAGAAGAGAAGACAAAAAAAAAAAAGACAGTTGCAGCTGTAATTCTTGTTTTCCTCTTCCTTATACTAAGTGGAAAAGAACCTAGAAAGTGGATGTGGACTCTTTTCTGACAATATATATTCACAGGGAAGTCCTCAGTGGCAGCTCCTGATTGCTGCCGGCAAGGTTAGCTCTGTTTATGAAACCATCAATTACACATATTTAATTTAGTAAGAAGAAGATAAGCCACCGTGCTGACTTGAATCCAGACCGAGTGTCCCCGTGAGCACTGGGATAAATAGAGCAAGAGAAGGAGGAGAAGATAGACAGATTTCATTAATTCCATCGTCCATCTAATTGGAGTCCTGTCGGAGCCTCCAGCTAAAATGAAGTCCGAAACAAGTTCTGATGAAGTAAAAAAAAAAAAAAAAAAAAAAAGGCTTCAGGGAGAAAAGCAGTTACTTATCTCGCACAAAATCAAGAACACTTGTGCAGTGTGGACCTGTGGGATGCCCCCAACTCCTACAGTCGGCTAAAAATTGGCCAGTCGAAATAATGAGATTAGAAGTCAAACTTTCTGATTGGGAAAAGTGACGGACCGAAGAAGTCCATGAAAATTTATTAGAAAGTAGTGTCTTTCGCATACTCATAGAAATATATAACCACTAGGGGTGTGTATCTCTCCAATAAAAGAAGATTTGATACGCATCTCGATATAATGGGTACAATACTATTCAAGAATGGCTGATTTTAAAGTGGAACGCTTCTATTCGGTACGTTTCAGTGGGATTCCGATTCAATTCAATACAGAACGGCTGAAATTCCAGAGGGTGTGATGCAATACGCTTCTTGTGACCATTTTACGATAGGAATTAACTTGTTAATACTCTATGTGTCCTTTCCTTCAAAGAGACATATATATATCTATATCTATATATCCATCCATCCATTATCTATACCACTTGTCCTCACAAGGGTCGCGGGGAGTGCTGGAGCCTATCCCAGCAGTCTTTGGGCAGTAGGCGGGGGACACCCTGAATCGGTTGCCAGCCAATCGCAGGGCACACAGAGACAAACAATTTTTTTCTATATTCTCTTTCTGTTCTTGATATATATATATATATATACAAATATATAGGGCGTGCATCTCGGCAATGAAATACAATACAATTTTATAAGGTTCCATGCACTGCTCTCACATCTTTTAAATCAAAACCTATTTTCTGATTCAAACTGCTTTTTGTTACGCCCCTAACAACCATCTAATGTAGCAAAGAAGAAGAAAAGCGAATTAATACTGAGAATCACACAATCAAATGCAAATGAGGTGGAGTTTAACCAGTCCGTCTGAACAGATTGTGGGCGCACTATAGCCTATAGTGTAACAAAAAATTATATAATTGAATCAACTCCTTCAATGGCACATTAGTGTAGATTGTAGCTTCAGGAAAAAAAAAAAAAGACTCAGAATATTGCCCTCGTAGCCTTCAGTGCACTGGAGCACACTTTAGTCGACTAGAAAGAAGCTAAGTAGCTCAGTTGGGATGCAAATGTGCAGTCTACTGTCCAAAAATTATCTTGTACAGGAAGTGAAGTTAGCGTGTGACGGCAAGCGTGGGCCTCTGCTGACTGTCAGCATGTTCCTGTCTCACCGGGACGCCCTCCTCCACGCCACAGCCGCACATGGCGGCCCTCATGGTGAAAATGATTAGTCTAATCTAATTCATCACCATCGAGTGTCACCTCATCTCCATTTCCAGCGCGGCCCACAAAGACGCGCACACACACACACTATGACCTGTGCTGTACATCTCCTTCCCAGGAAGACGTGCACTGTTCACTGGCATTCCTTCAGCAATCCAATTAGGTTTGATTTCAATTCAATTACTGCACTGTTAGTGGAGTAGAGTGGAGATCCATTGAATGAACTTTACTCTGGAATTCCATTACTACCAGTCCATATTCTGGATGAGAATATGGGAGCAGAGAGAGAAGGGATGATATGAAGTATTTTTTTGCAGGGAATGAAGTGAAGGAGCGGAACAGTCTGCTGTCTGCTGCTGAGGCACTTGTAGTCAAACTGGGAAATCAACAGCAAAGTGCAGAGGCTCGCACAGAAAGATATGTGCGGCGTATGAGGCCGCAAACAGCAAACTGTGAAGCAATATCTTTACCTCCGCCGCCTACCGCAGCCAGCAGCTCAGCCGTGTGTACTATCATAAAATTGCTACCTCCATCCTGCAGATAAGCATGTGCACTTTATCGCCTCAAATCCACTGCAAAATAAAAAAAAAAATAGGTCCACACTAAAATAGTTCAGAAAAAAATGTGGCAACATTGTACAAATAGAGTTTGATATTATGTTTATGTTATAAAATGTTACATATGCTAAAGTTATAAAGGACGTGCAGTTCTTAACAATAAAAGTTAAAGCTACTGTACAACCGGGAGTCTCATTGTCATTTGTAAAACAAAGCACAGCAAAAGAAGATCAAATCGGTCACCATGAGCTTACTAACTAGCTTCGGGGCCTCACTGGATAGTGTGTGACAAACAATGTTAACTTATGTACATCAATAGAAATGAACAATAAAACATGTGATTGATGACAAGCAGGAAGTCATAAGAAAGTAAGTAACTATTTTGGGGAAAATGTACAACCCTACGTATGTACGTGTATAATGTATATAAATGTATATGACACAATTCAGATATACATCATGACAGCTTAATTAAGAAGCACATGGAATCAGATATCCTCAGATCGGAATCAGGCCTCCTCCAAATGGATACAAATCAGATGCGTATCAGATATCTGACAATGCGACTTCAGCGTAAATACACGGATCAGATATACATCAATGCAAGCTTGACGTTATCAAATTATACGGGCTGGTGACGTATATACAACCGCATATGCCCAAATTACATATATAAACACGTGAAACTTTTCTGACAAACCTCATACCGGTATGTTACTTGAAATGTCCGTGGAAATTGTTCCAAAAAAAATAAAAAATAAAAAACCTGATTTTGGCCTAAAATTGGCTTTTTCGCATTCCGACCTGTATCTCGGTGCACAAAGGAAGTCTGTGTCACAAAAACAAAAAGTTGATACGTGGGCACATCACCAGTCTGCAACAATGACTTTTCAATTTTTTTCCCCAATATCACGCTCTTGAGAAAGCGGTCACACTTTGTGAAGCAAAACCCGGCGTCTGCCTCCTTCCTTTGAATGTCCTCGGTTATCCTTTCCACGTCTGGCGCAAACAAGGAGGCTCCCCGTCGTATATTACATTCTCTCCATTATCCACGAGGTGTCCATCAGCATCAATCACTCACACCATAACGGCCGCACACTTGAATGCCCAAATTTCACACATGCTTCAGTCAGTGAAAAGACTATCAGTGTGATTTTTTTTCTGTCTTTTACTGGTGTGTGTGTGTGTGTGTGAAGCGCTGACACCTCTGCGCCTGCTCTATTGATTTTGTTGTCTTTTCCTAATGAGCCTTGCGTCATTCATCAGCGCTCCAGTGCCAGTGCACTCAGCCAGGAGGACTGAATTAAGAAAGACCAGGGACTCTCACCTTGCCACTGGCTGTATATATCACACAGGGGTTCCCGTACACCACTTGAAAAAAAGGGAACAGGAGAAATAATAATAATAATAATAATAATAATAATAATAATAATAATAATAAAAAAGGAAAAGCACGAACATCTGTGTGGGACAAGAAGCTTTAGGATAAGTGCATCCTGACGTGATTTCAGGTCCCCTTCGAAGCTGAACTTTGACCTCCCAGGCTTCCGCCTTTCGCACTGGCCGGCTTGTGTCATGAAAGTGTTATTACCTTGCGCCTGCGAGCGAGTGGAGGGGGGGGGGGTGGGGGGGGTTGACGACTGTCGCGATGATGGAGACGTTTGAAGGCGGATAGCACCCATTACCGACTTGTACCTTTTGGAGACTGACGATGAAACACTTGCGCGCCCCTTCTCCCCACCCTCAACTCCCACTCCGCCTCCTCGCCAGCGCTGCAAATGACGTTTTGATGTTCCACCCCGAGCCTGAAAGTGTGTTGTCACTCACAAAAGTGTATCTGGATTTATTTGGTAGTTAACAGTGCGACTATGTGCTTTCACAGTCCCCCATGACCTAGATGTTCATTTCGTCCCTCACTACTTCACGGCGCAGCATCAATTGCCATGTTTTGTATCCCGAAAGTCATCCGAGCCTACTTAATGCTTTTTCATCCAATTGAGTTTTTATAGAAGCGCATCCTAAATGTTATGTCCTGCCTTGTGTGCACCTATCACTCAGGCGGTCATGTGGCTACTGAAAGGTTATTAGGTTGATGTCTCGTTCTACGTCAATACCCACTTGCCACAATGTTTGGCACACCAGCACAACCTAACGAGATCGAATACAGGTGTTGAATCAAAAATATTTTCCTCAACGGCAGGCAAAATTCTCTCCGACCCTCCACATCCTGGTCACCACCCCTTTCGCAATGGGAACTATGCACACTAAAACCAGCAGACATTGCAGTAGCTTCTTCCCACTTCATCAATTCCCCAAAAAGGGAAGGAAACGGGGAATCATGAGCTCACTCTTTCAAGGGTTTCCCAATAAATTCCAATGGGCAAACTTCTATGGGATTTCATCGCTATGGTTACAAGAAATGTACTTGAGCAATCAAGACATCTTTTGATTCATAATTTGTCATCTGTGTGGAAAAAAAAAACCCAGCAGATGCAGGTAATGCATTGCTCCCTTTCCCCTCTTAACATCAAATTAGGACAGATTTAACTGTGACTTATAGCCGTTGAGTCTCAAGTTGAGATACGAATTTGAAAAATGGGCTCCAGGGTCTCTGAAAGACTCTTGAATGTATCAATGAAACCATTTTCATTGAGCAATTTATTCTATGGCTTAATATAGCATAGGAACTAAAAAAAAAAAAAATTGCACCTTGTGTATTTGAAACAACCACATAGCTTAGCTTAACTCCGCTAGCATAATGCTAACACTATACAGAATCTATGTATCGGTGCTATAACACTTTAAGCAATGGATTGAGCACAAACTCTGTCGCGACAGACACACAGACAATATAACAGTACTCAGAGTCCTGTATTCTTTATCCTCTGTAAAGAATGACTAATAATGCTGTACTGAGGAGGAGAGAGGAGTTGAAACCCTCAATGTGGAGTGCATCCTTCTGATTTGAGAAAATAATGAATGTAAATACACTTTGCTGGAAATCACTAGTCTAATCTTACTAAGTAATGATGGCGACATTACTTACCACATTTTGCGAATTAAATTGGACAAAGAGAATCATGGGACAAAATGCAATGCAGCACCATAGGAACATCTCTGCATGTCAATCACCACACAAAGGCCAAGCGTTCGTCCTTGTGCAAGCACAGTTGACACCATACAGCCAAACGTGATAGTTTGCAAAGGGGTATAAACAGACTTGGCCGCATGCTGCGCTGTCATGAGACTGTCATGTGCGACAAAAACAGTTGAATCCAAATCAAACACAATATGGCAGCAAATTATCCGCAATTTTAACAGGCAGAGCTTTATGCACCCCCAAACACACACACTGTGGAGGAACGCAAATACACGCACAAATACTTTGGGACACACACACAAGCACCAAAGAGGCCTGCCGGCTTTGGGAGCCGTGCCCTGACCTTTGGTTTTGCTGTCAAAGGGTGCTGTTCAGTAGCACACAACAGCGCTACTCATCCACTGTGCTCCTCTTGTAAATTTTGCTCTTTCTGCTGGCGGCTGAGAGGAGTCCTGTGTTGTTTTCGTGAAAAGAGGGAGGGGTGAATGGAGCAAGAGAACAGTGGAGAGATGCATCTCTGTTCATGCGTGTGTGTGTGTGGAACCGCCAAACCACTGTGCCTCCATGAAGACTCAAATTGTGCATGTTTTTCTTGATTGTGCACGTATTTATCGGGATTTAAATTCCAGTTTGTAAAACAATAAAATAAAATAAAATATACAGTGGTGCCTTGAGATACAAGTGACCCAACTAGCGAAGTTGTTTGGCTAAATGTGGTCGTTCAGCCAATTTTTCGCTTTGACTAGCAGGCAAAAATTCAAGTTACGAACACTGAATGGTGACAGGAAACTCAACTCAACGCAACGCAACTCAACTCACAACAATTTGGTAGCTAGAGAACAAGTCATCAAAAGAGTGGCTTCAAGCCGTTTAGTGTCGGCTCCAGTTGACGTTAACAACATGGCCGCTTCATTAGGGACACCTGGGCATGAAAATTCTGGGTGTCCCATAAAAAAAACAAAACAATAAAACAAAGAGAATTGGACATTGTGCATTTGAAACAACCACACAACCTTACTTTATGCTAGCTTAATGCTAACACACAATGCTATGCACCCTTTCAGCTATGGATATTTGAACACAAACGGAATGAAAACCCTACCTATACCCACGGGTATATATTCTTTATCCTCTGTGAAAAATGACCTATATTACTGCTGCCTCCTGAGTCACAGCAGTTGTGAAAGTTTTCTTTGTGTGCGTCTCGGCTGTTCTTTACTGACCCCAATGGCCAAGTCGCACACACCAGAAGGAGTCACAATGAAAAGCGCTATACAATTGACAGCCATGATGCATAAACTCTTTAAATTTTTCTTTTTAATTAGGTTATTAGAATACATTTCATAAAGTGGACTATTATATAGTTTTATTTTCCATTAAACAACAAATTTTGTTGACATTTTTGGAGAGGCTGAAACGGATTAATGGCATTCCCATTCGTTTCAATGGGGAAAGATGATTGAGTTGGAGTTCCAAGCGTGGTCAAGGCAGCGCTGTACTCATACTCACATGAAGTCACACACCTACAAAATGGGCTCTTGATAAGAGTATGGAGACTCTTGCTTTAAAAACTATACTTCTCTTCCTTTGGGGATTATGTGGTTTGAAATCACTGCGGGGTTAACAAATTAGGCGGTGTGACCACATGATGCACATGGGCCCAGTGGATGTCATTTGCCGCCAAGACACGTCATCTTGGTGACGCAAACAAGTCTGGAATGTGAAACTGATATTCATCTACAAGTAAATCATTCAATTTCAGGCTAATAGAAGGCTTTGAATATGCTGTGTTTTTAGGTTCACGGTCCAAAAGCACTCTTGGTTCTGTCTATCATTATCATTATTCGCCTTTGGTTGTACATTGTGACATGCCGTGAATGGAATGGTGTCACTGTAATTGGCTGCTTTGTGGATGCAGCACATATACTGGTTGCGAACAACAATGAATAGGCTTTCAATGATTAAGGTTTGGGTAAGTCCCGAGGAAATTGATGTGAATCAATGAAATGTACCCCTGAAGCAATGAAAACATGATTGTGTGTGCATGTGTGTGTGTGTGTGTGCGTGTGCGTGTGGTTGCGTGAGACCCTTCGGAGTACTTATAAAAAGCGCAAAAGAACAAGGGACCTTCAGTCTGGGATGAAAACATTGACCAAATCAGATTAACTTGTCTAATGGACACACTTATTTTTATTATTCTGCATCATTGCAGAGAGGCCACTGTAGAAATAGCCTTGTGGCTTCAACTGCTTATAAAACTCTTTGTCCCGCTCAGAAAATTAAAACGTAACCGCAAAAAGGACTTCTCTGTGTCTGTCCAATTCAAATCATGCACAGGGACACTTGTTTACTCCAACAAGCCCATGAAGCTCAATCCAATCCTTTCCCGATCACTGACAGGAATGCAGATCAATCCAACTTGAGGAGGATAAATAAATCAATGATATCAAGGGAGGGTCCGTGTCGACCCGCTCCTCTGTTTTATTCGAGCCTTCCTCATTAAAATGGGTGTAAATATGTAAATGAGAGTAGACAGCAAGGAAATACACAAGCCTATTACGCAATTAGCATGACTGCTTGATTAAGTAATATAAAGTGACTTTACAATATTGGCATGCGCGTTAAAATTCATTTACCGCGAGAGCAATGGTCCTCACTCCGTGCACGCCCACTTTAATCACTGTGAGATTTGTTTGTATCTTACGCACTGCGCCACAGTAAGGCGACGTGATGTAAGCGACATAACCTTGCAACGGTACATCTAATCCCCGCGACTGCTGCTGCTGATGACCCAGCATCCAGATAGCATCAAAACCTGCAAAATAATTGCAATGCAGATGATGATCAAATGAGATGGAGAGAGAGTGACAGCGAGGCCCGTCGTCAGTCCGACATGATTACAGCGCGGGCCTCCGGGGAGTCATATCTTTAGATTTAGATTAAACCGTGCTCGTCCAACGGAAAGCGCCCCCCCCTTTAATACGGCTGTATATCAGGCGCCTGCATAAAAAATCTGAGGTTCCATCAAGTTCACGAGCAGTCCATGAGGAGCTTTGACGGAATAAAGAAAGATTGAATGAGGGCTGAAAGTGAGAAAAGTCAGCAGAGCGACACATAACAGACATTTTGATGCCGAAAACACGCGGCGCGCTGCTCTTTTCGAAATCACGCGGCAATCATGGCGGCGATCAGAATTATTTCTGTGGGTGAGTGGATTAGCGCTTTCCAGTTACTAATTCAATAAGAGTTCTCAAATGGAAGCTGCGGCTGCGGTGACCTATGGCTGCCGTTCGACTTTTGATCAGGCCAAAAACACGGCACGCACGCACATGCTCTTTGATTCATCTTAAGGGACGCATTACCGCTATTGTAGTGAATCACAGTTACAACATCGGGCAGGATGCCGTGACAGTAATGCAGGAACCGTCTTTAAGGTGCGTGTTCTGGCTGCAGGATGCATCCCTGTAGGACCTCTTTCAGGGCCATATGGCTATGAAAATCTAGCGCATGCTCCAAAAAAGGCCGTTTCATGCGGCCTGAAAAAGCAATGGACAGCTGGACAAGTTTGTGAAAACTTCAAAAGGATGACTTTAGTGATTTTGGCAGACACTGATGCCCACTGATCTATCTGGAAAATGCTGTCATGCATGGAAATATTCGACGATGTCATCTTGCCACACTTACAGCATACACTATCGGGAAAAAGGTTTCAGCACACCTGACCTGACATGCATCCAAGACATACGGTATGTCTGGCAAAGCAACTTGGGACAAAAGGCTGAACTTAGTGTGGATAGCATCTGCTCTTCAATATCAGTGACTTCTGACCTCCCAAAATGTTCTCCTCGATGAATGGACAAAGTTTCCTATAGACAACCTCCAAAATCTTGTATGAAATCTTTCCAGAAGACTGATGATGCCATGATAGCTCGGTGTCCCGATACTTTTGCGCTTGAGTATACAGTTTTCTATGGCCTGAAAACGCAACGGACAGCTGGAAAAGTTTGTGAACATTTCAAAAAGGAGAGATTTGGTGACTTTGGCAGACACTAATATGCCATCTGAGCTATCTGCCAAATGCTAAGAAATATCGGACTACTTTATTTTGCCACACTAGCCTATACTATCGTGACAAAAGTTCAAGAACACTTTAATTGGTGTGGAAAAACTAACTGGCCCGTGTCAAGTAAACTCATTTTTTTTCCTAAATAAATCTGACATGTATGAAGATAATTGCTGAAAATGTGCAAAGACTAGGACTGAAATGTAAAGGTATGGTATAGCATTAAACTGTTTTTCACCATTTCTCTGTCCCTGAGTGTTTTGGGGCATGGCTAAAACAGCAGTCCAGTAACATGTAGTAACCAGCATTAGTCCTCCCTCCGCCACTATACAAGAACTTGAGTGGCAGTCAGTGGCAGACTGACAAGAGCGAGGCTGATTCTCAGGTATGTCAATGTATTCTGGATCTAGTAGCTAAAAATTGTCTGGATGTATAGGCATGAGAAAACTCAACAACAAAAAAAAGCCTCAATTTTCCAGGTCATAGTTGTGGTATTTGACTGACAGTTGTCAGCACGGTGTCAGCATGGTGCCACTGGAACAAGTCAATCAAAACAATGGCAACAAAACCACGGATCTTGACTCTAACCTAATTTTCTTCCGAGTTAATGGAGTTGAAGTTCCCACAGAAACTCTTCGAGCGTGGCAAGGTGTCCTAATCATTTTCTGAGTGAATTTGAACTTTTGACTGCCCGGACTTCTTACAACCGATGTATTTATGTCAGTCAGGCGCATCAGATGTCACAACGCCAGTGAAGAAGCGTGACGCTGAAGGGCTGAGTGTTGAAAGCAAACACGGCGCACAGCTTGAGGCGAGCCTGCGTTTGGGGTCTTCTAAGAAAAAGATGGATGACGATCACATGAAAACGTTCTTTCACATGCGCCACATTAGCAGCGTGTCCACAGAGAAGCAACTGTGGCCCGAGCGAGGAATTTTTCTGCTGACGAGCATAAAAACAATGCAGCACACTGTCCGCTTGGAGGAACAACATGGGATACTGTACTGTACATCATACTGGCCTCAAGATTGGATTTAGGCTCTGACGGGGGAAATGGGCCTGAACCGGTACTCTGCTGGCGTCCAGCTCCCCGCGAAACAATATAGACGTGTCTCACACAGTACTCGATTAAGACATAGAGCTGTTTTTCCACTTCTCCGACATCATCCATCTTTTCCTCTTTTTCACTCGTCCAAGAAAATGAAAAAAAAAAAAAAAAAAATCACGTTTCAGAAGATGTCAGGCAATCAATATGGCGATGAAGGCTGTTGTTTTGAGCCCTGATATACTACATGCACGCCAACACAAGAGTAATGACTACTATCCACGGGCACTGTAACACTCATGAATTATACTTTATTGGCTGCACTTGGCTAGATATATGACTCTCCTGCCGCCTCGTATGTATGCTGCAGCCGACAAAATTTGATACACGCATGAAGACACACATGCAGAAATGCACGCAGGTAACACTGATCACAAAGCCGTTGTATAAACCACCATAACCCGAGGCTCTGCTGGCTTTGACAAAAAAAAAACAACAACTGATGAAAGCTTTGAAAATAACAGAACAAGACATTTTCAAATCAATACGTGTTTCTCTTGTTTTCCATTCGGAGCGCCGCTTGATGACCCGACGCCATTAGAACGGAATGGCGACATGCTCAATACACGGGGCGGCAACAGCAGAGGTCTAGTACGAATCTGCGATCTTCCTGAGGGGGTTAATAAAGGGGATTGTTCTTGTGGAGTGCTTTCTTTTAACTCATTTATGTGCCGACTGGCATTCAGACGCTATCCCTGAAGTCACGCAGTGAGCTCGAAACTAACAAGCCTTGACCGGAGAACACATCGCTCTGCTTCATGGCTTGAATCAATCACTAATGAACCTTTGCCAACTAAGAAATACCAAGAAACATAAGAACACACAGAGTGGCACGTTCACCACATGGGTAAATGTGTAAACTTGGCTACTTCACCTACGTCTGTTCTCTTGCCGTCAAGAAATGGGAGACATCGCATCGCATGTTATCACTTTGGAGAAAAAGAAGGAAGACTCGTCTCTACCTTGCACAGTTCTCCAAATTATGAGGCAAATTGTACTTGCTACAAACTGAATATTTGTTTCCTGTAAAACTGACACAGAAAACAATAGACAACCGTTGTAAATGTAAACAACCAAAATATTCAACGAAACCATGTAAATTTGTCGAATGGAAGTCTGCTAGTTTAATGCCAACATCAACAAGCTCACCAAAATTAGCATGGATGTTACTGCAATTACAATCCTTAAAAAAAAAAAAAAACCCTACTTAAACACACTCAGAGCAACAACAAAAACAGCATACAACAATATTCTTAGGCATGCACTCTCTCTGCCCTTTGAGGACCACAACTATTACTTATGTGGATTGTAGTTCTAGTTGGGGACTTTTTCAGCCTCTTGTTTTTGCCTTTAACTCGACTGTATATCTTTCAGTACACCTCAATGCTACCTGCAATTTCGAGGCGCAACAAGTTACTACACTGAAGGCGTAGAACTCTAAAGTGGGACTTGTAATGTAAAAACCCCTAAAAACAATCTCTCAAAAATCATCGCTATAGCTGGAGCGCAAACGATGCAATACCACGAAAAGCAAAACACAGCAACTCAAATTCGGCAAACTGTCGAAACTTCCACTTGCACTTGCACTTGTAGGCCTTCACAAGGAAAAATCTACCCGTCCATTCCATTTTGATAACGCTTATCCTGTTCAGCGTCACAGCAGGAGCTCGTAGCTATCCTAGCTGAAATGGCGGACTAAACTCTGGATGGCTCGCCGAGCAATCATCGATTTTATGATCATCTACTTGAATTGTCTTTCACTGTCTTCCGGACCTTTTGTTGTTTGATGAGCTCACCGGTGCTTTTGTTTCTGTTGAAGAATGCACCAAACTGTTGATTGCAGTCCCTCATCCAGTTTTATGTTGCTTTTTCAGTCTATGCTTTTTAAAATCAGGTCCCAAAGCAAAGATGTGGTATGCTTTGGATCATTATCCCTGTCATTACTTGTCCTTTGCTATCACTCTGATGTAAGTTCACCTCAGTTTCATCCGTCCAAAGAATCTGACTCCAGAACATGAGATTTTTTTTTTTTTAAACGCACGCACATGAACAAACAATTGACTGCAAAGTCTTCCTTGACCAATCCCACTGCAAATATCCGACACTTCAGGCGCTTGGCTGAGAGAGTCGACTAATGACGTGACAGAGGAGCTCCATGCAAATGGACAACATGTGTCACAGCACCAGCCCGACTCCATATATTTATTTGCTGACCCTACTTAATATTTGTGCATATTAGTGGTTTGTTGGAGGCCGACAGTGATGCATGTTCTTGCATGTTGCCGTACAAAGGAAAGCAATCTGCTACAAGTCTCGCGTGTTCCTGCTGCTGCTTCTTCTAAATGCATATTTTGTGCTGGCTTTGCAACCCAGCTGAAGGTCAGAAGAAAGTAAGGTGCCTTTATTGTGGGAATAGGAGAAACACATTTGGTGGAGTTAATGTGCGCTGCATTTATCACCGCCACAATAAGGAAGGCTAGATAATATATCTCAGGCACTGTGGAGGGAATACATTAAATGGGGGTGTCGTGACGGCTGCAGCCAGGTTTTATCTCAGAGGCTTATTTAGGTTTATCTTCATCATCGTTGTAGCACAGTGACTTTTAGATATTCAAGGTGCCCGCCGACTTCCTTTAAACTCATTCCGGTATGTAAATGCGTGTTTATGAATCCGGGCTAAAACTTTAATAACTCCCATTTGTGTCTTATCTTTAAAATAGGAGTCACTCAGATATGAAAACCTCCCGAGACAACCAATTTGGCATTTAGCTGTCATCCCTTTAACACCTCGGCCTTCTATTTTTCCATACACGAAGCTGGGGTCAAACGCAGAATTAGTGTTTTTTTTCCTGCCTCTGATCCGGTGTCAGCCTTCAGATATGATCCCGCACTGACACGGGGATGTCTGAGGTGCCCCCAGTGCTGACTGGCAGGCCTTGGAAGTGGGGAACCGACGTTCAGTCTGCCTGCCTGCTACACTGACACATCCAGACAGATAGATCACTGAGGGCCATGACAGCTCGTTATTGCTGGAGTTGATAGAAGTTCACCATTGGGATTTGTATCAAAGCTGCAATGTTTGTGTGTGTGCGTGTGTGTGTGCGTGTCTGTGTCAGCAAGCAGAGAAGCGTAGATGAGAGGTGAGTACACTGGGGGAGGTGAGGAGCTAGCGACATTCATCTTGAAAATGTGAGAAAGCATCCATTACTATGGACTAGGAAAAACGAACTAACATAATACAAAGCAAGCAACTATTCAATCGTGTTAAAATGAACTCCATTCACCGCAAGATTACAATACGTTTTCTTCCCATGCTCTGTGTGGCCTGAAATTCAATGAAATGCCACTACAGAAAACACAACATGACTAAAGCCACATGACAGCATCAATGAACCGACACAGGCTGAAACAAAACAAGCAACTAAATACAAACAAATTGATGAGACAACTAGGCACGCCTGGACAAGACCGTAGTGGCTGGCGGAAGACGATTGGTTGACACAAGGAACGGGGCTGACGAGATGTCATCCGCAAAGGAGTGAAAGGAAATACCATGCTTTCTTAAGATGGAACCCCGGGGCAGCAAATACAATGAAAACAGGGGCCCCAAAATTGAACTCTGTGGAACACCATATGACAGTGGGGAAGAGCGGGACTCAGCAACCAAGGCTAACACAAGAAGTTGTCTGAAAAATAGGATCCCGACCACTCTAGAGCACTACCACTAATGACCACAATCTATTCAAAACAATACAAAAGTCAGCAACAACACAGAGCATGACAATAGGCTTTATAACAGTAGAATGTCAGTGAAGTTTTCTCACACGACATACTAGGGTGTACATCAAACTGTCATAGTTGCCTCGATGGGGTCCAATTGTTACTCAACAATGAATGAGGTAACTGTGACCACAACACCTCCTCCTCCTCCTCCTCCCCCTCATCACCATGTCAGGTAATCTGGCCGACAATCTGTCCTTTTCATGGGATAGCCGAGGCAAATATTAGCTTTCATTGTCAGACACAGAAGCCTATTGATTTCAACAAAATCACCTGAAATGAATCTGCTTATTATTTGACCCACATTCAGCAAGACAAGCGTGTTCATGTATTTGACCTCAGTTATGCAGTACAGGTTATTCAACATGATAGGTCAATCACATGGTGACATCCGAGACCGCGTGAGTGTGTCTAACGCTCCTGGAAAAGTGTTTGTTTTTGCTCTACTAAAGAAGAAAAAAATACAAGTTGAGGCAGCGATGAAAAGTGTTGGAACAGTAGAGGACAGCAGGGGAGTGATGAGTCATGTTCTGTCTGGATCTGTGATTCATTCGTATATAACCAACTGAAGAGGGAGACAGAACATTCTGCTGTTATTGAGCAAAGAAATGACCCAAATACTCGGGCAATTAGCATCTTTTCAGTTTTTTCTCCCCCCCCCCCACATAATCCTGCCATTACAGGTTAAAAACGTTCACTTTGCCGTTTTAGTGGATCATAAGTGGATTTTGATAACAAAAAGTCACATAAAGTGAAATTAAATCAAATTGCCAACTCATAAAAATGCCAATAACTACACCAGATTTTATGGCATTTTCGCATGCAGCCAAGCATATTGATGGTTTGAACACCAAGTTTGACTTGAAGCATTCCACTTTAAAAAGCGCAACGACTTAAAACCTTTCGACCTTCCCTTGAGACATGTTTATGTAGACGAGTTGCTTTCTTGTAAAGATTGGACCTTGTTGCAAGAATAAAGTTTGTCCAGCAAAAAGTCACTTTGTAAAACAACTTTCACAAAATTGATTCAGTCCAAATTGTGTTCATTTGAGCTTGTTTGTACATTCAGGTGTCTCATATCAATGCTCGGCAAGTCTTCACAGGCAAAAAGAAGAAAAACTAAAAATGTTTTCAACACTCATCTTCTCCCTCTGTGATTCTCAACCCATCAAAACAAACAATCACAACCTGACAAAGGTGCTGTTCAACCCATTGCATGCTTGCTTTTATACTTCCAGGGAGTCTACTCCGTCTATAACTGCTGTCATTTTAGCATTGATACACTAGATGGCCAAAATTGGTGGTAGCCCTCTGTGAAAGTACGAAAAAATTCACAATGGTCACTGAAAAAACGTGAAAGTGATGGAACTGCAAAATGTATGTTGTCAAGCCACAACGATTCTGGGAGAATGTTCCTTGGACATATAACACAAAAGTGGATCCTTCTGGCAAGTCCAATGAAGCACACAAAATAAAAGAACACTCCACCTACTGTGAAACATGGAGGAGGCTTTGTTATGTTCTGGGGCTGCTCTGCTCCATCCGGCGCGGAGTACAATGAAATCTCAAGACTACCAAGGGATTCTTTCAGTGATCATTGTGCGTATTCTTTCTTTCACGGAAGGCTACCAACAATGGCGTCCACATGTGTATGTATGTTTTTCTGACCCACGTCAATGAAGAGTGTCTCGGCCTTTTCCTTGGACCATGAATGCCTCACAGGGAGAGGTCCAAACAACATTGATTGTGTCTTTTACCACCATCAATGTCGACACTCCAGGGGGTTGCAGCAGTCATAAAGCATTCAATATGATTTTTTTTCATGAATAAATTCAACCTGCCTCATCTTGTTTATCTGATCGTGCTGGTGGGTTGCACATTAGTCCGTCTGAAAGGTAAGAATGGCATGAGCGGATAGGCATGTGTGACAACGAGGTAAAAATTTGATCCAAAAGGAGAAAATAGTTATCCATAATGTAATGTAAATAGCGCCAGTGCCTCGAAACAACATCACCACGATTGTCGCTAGTCAGTAAAGATGATTTCTAAATACGAGCAATGTCACTGATTCAGCTGTGTTGGTTCGTGTGGGGAAGTAAATTAACAGCTCATATTCCAAAGCATACCACAAAACATGTCACTGTTTGTGACCAAAAAACCACCAGGATTATATAATTGTTTTGTGGCTAAAACGTGTACGAGAGGTTTTATTTACTTTTCTGAGATATTTGGATTAAAATCATGTTGCCCACTGTATAAAGTAATTTTTCAGGTTGTTAACTCTTGAAAATGCTTTAAAGGCCTTTATAGTGGGTACACTTCTTTATCACAGCTGTCATCAGAGTCAAAAAATCCCTAGTGGATGTTTTTGAAATAACGATGCACATTTTTAATCACTTGGTTTTTCTTCACGTGCGCATATTTGGTGTCCTTTTGGGAGCTGGGACTGTCAAGGCGGCAGAAAGAGGTGGCTTTAACTAGAAATACTGCTGATGTGTCATATTTCAGGTGAACAAACAACAGTCAGCTTACGGTACTGCTTTCAGCTTTGTGCTTATCACATTAGCCAATTCAAGGCTCCCCGTCCCATTGCTCTTTCCAGGTTTGTTTGTCAGCGGGCTTAAACGTGCAGTTTTACAAACGTGTGGGGGGGGGGCTATTTGTGTATCCCAACACTAATTCCCATCGGTATTCATCTGCCGAAAGTATGCATGGGATGGACAGTCGTTGGGCTGTGAAAGTAAGATAAGAGAAATAGTGCACCTTTTTGAAAAAGACTGTAAGGGGACAAAATCTTTAAGCACTTGACCCCCGAACCCCGCTAAAGAAAATGGCTAAGTATGTAATTTAAAAGTGTGAAATGTGATTGCATGTTTTTTAGCAGTAAAACCACTTGGAGATTTTCCATGTGGCCCGATAAGGAGACTTTGAAGAAGCAATTTCATGTGATGTTAGGGCCAAATCCATTCCCCCGAAGCCTTTAAGCTGGCGCTGAAATCTCGCTGGTGTGAGGAGTTTGTGTCTTACTGATCGGCTAAGCCCTGCGCTTCTTTAGCCGCCTCTATTCACCACAGAGCGCCCCCTTATTTGGTCTTGCACACCTCCCCGCAAGTCACAAGTCAGGGTGGCAAATGACAGCAAGACAGGCTTACTGTAGAGGTAAGTGCCAAGCTCTGATATGCCAGCGAAGGCCTTTTTGCAATTTTCCTCTGCCTGTAAAAGAGGAATTGGGATGCAAAGTACTCAAGTTTAGGGAAGCACAACAGAGTTCTCAGCACAATGTACCCCAATTTATTGTGGCAGATACATTCCAGACTAACTTAAAAAATTGAAGGCATACAACGTTGTGCAAAGTCATCACTGTAACACAATTTTGCAAAAATACATATAGCAATAAATGTTTTTGTGGACACTGGGGTCTAGTTTTAATTTCCAATGAACAAAATGGGCACGACTCCAAGGGTTGCTTCATGTTCCAATTAAACTATTCTTAATTTGAAAATAAAAATGTACTGTTGCCCTCACCAATTTTCAACTTCAAAGACTAATGCCTATTGTTTATTCTAAAACTGACACAAAATAGATAAACATTGTATATTTATTGAACATTCAAATACAAAATTGTTCAACCAAAGAAGATATTTGGAATTCTCCAATATATTGCAAATTAGCATAGATGCAATGGCAACCTTTAACTTTCAAACAAGTGCTAAAGTTAACAGACACAGGGCAGCAACACATAAACAGAGCATACAAGTATACTACTTACTGTTAATCACACTGCATTTGTGCTCGTAAATCTCAGTGGTGTACAACATGGTACTACAATGTAGGCCCAAAACTAAAAATTCGAACTTATGGACGTATCAAAAAGAAAAAAAAATGAATTTGAAACTGAATTTGTTTGTACATCTGAACTATTCGTTAGGTGAATATTCGTAAGTATACTAAAAATCTGTAATGAAGAAGAGACGCGAACGGTGAATAGCGATATGGCGGCGGGACACTATAGCTGTAAATCCACCAGAAGGTAAGGAAGCCATGAAGCAGTGGGGAAATAATCAGATCTTCCCAGCTGCGTACGCTACATATTCCATACGGTCCAATAAAATTTGTTGATTCTTTACTCTCACTTCTGTATCCCTCACAGGACTTTCTCATCGTTTTTAATTACCAGCTTCTCTGCTGCCGCGAGAACACAGCCGCCTGCTTGAGTTCATTTTCGGCTTTCCCTGCAGTAAAACTCGATACACACACACACACACACACACTCTGACACTCTTACTAAAGTCTCCATTCTTGCTCTCCCGTAGCTCCTTTTCTCCCTTTGACGTGCCGTGCCGCAAACAGTGATTGCGGGCATGTTGCATGAGGAACATCCACAAGCAGCGAGCGCTGCAACAGTGGCAGCAAGTCATCGATCATCCGCAGCGGCAGATTACATTCAGCACAGTTTACGATGACAAAAAAAAAAAAAAAAAAAAGACGAGAGGGGGATGGTATTACGAATGACATTACATGTTGCGCCTTGTCTCTTTGCTGTCTAGGCGATGGGGGAAAGAGAGGCCACATGGTTAAGTGAGGTTAGACAGTGTGTGTGAGACTCACACGATGCACACTTTAATGTCAGCAAAGCCGCCGCGGGGAGGAAACATTACGGTAAACCTGATGAACCCGTGTTATCTAATCCCTACTGGAATACTTGCTCTCTATTTGGCTCATGCGTTCAACCTAAATAGAGCGTCGGCATGCCACTCTTTTTCTTCCTTCTGTGCAACACCGCATTGATGAATCTTTTATTCCTATCTGCACCCAGCGATTATGACACTGTGGCTGGGCTACGGCGCGAGCATTAACATCAATAATTGATGCCATCACGGCATACTCCAGTAAGAAGGCTGTTATGAGCGCATCCGAAGGGGGAACATGATTGGTCTCACACACACTAACGGGCAAAGTTGGCTTGAAGAATGACACAAAACAGAAATTGCCCGGATGTCCATTTCTTAAGGTGACAAACTCAAGGCCCGAGGGCCAGATCTGGCCGGCCACATTAGTTTATGTGGCCCAATGATTTGTTCTATTGATTTTGGCATAATTTTTTTTTCTTTTCTTTTATACAAGCTTTTTTTCCCCTCATTAAATCTATTCTTAACATACAATGAACAATAGTTGTATGAGTAAATAATTGCTGGCCTCTATGATGATCAACTACAGACCTGTTTCTAACCCCCCTTTTATGTCCAAGGTTATTGAGAAAGTCATATTTAACTAATTTAGCGACTTTCTGAATGAAAGTGAAATTCTTGATAAATTTCAGTCAGGCTTCTGACCACATCACAGCACTGAGACAACACTGGTCAAAGTGATAAATGGCATTAGGATGAACACTGATTCTAGTCAAATGTAAGTTCTGGATCTGCTGGAGCTCAGTGCTGCATTTGATACCGTAGATCACAACATTCTGTTGGATAGGCTGGAAAACTGGGTTGGTCTTGAACTCAAGTTCAGTCCTTCAATGGTTTAGGTCCTATTTAGAAGGCCGGAGTTATTTTTTTTACAATTGGCAGTTATCAATCTAATCGATTGGCCATGACCTGTGGTGTGCCCCAGGGGTCAGTTCTTGGTCCTCTTTTGTTCAACTTGTATATGCTCCCTCTGGGTCAAATAATACAGAACTTAAACATTAATTATTACAGCTATGCAGATGATACACAACTTTGTGTGTATGTTCTGTGTCACCAGACAACTGTAGCCCGACGGACTTACTGTGTCAGTGTCTGGAGCAAATAAACACAAGGATGAGAGAGAATTTTCTACAATTAAATGAAGACAAAACTGAAATTAGTCTGTTTGGCAGTAAAGAGAAGAGGGTCAGTATTAGTAAACATCTTGAGACTCTCTCAAGACTTGCTCTTAAAACCACAGACCAAGTCCGTAGTCTTGGAGAACTAATAGACTCAGATCTGACTTTCAACAGCCACATCAAAGCTGTCACCAAAACAGCTTTTTACCATTTGAAAAACATCAACAGAATTCAAAGTTTTCTCTCCCAGAAAGACCGGGAGAAACTCATCCATGCGTTCATCTCTAGTAGACTGGATTACTGTAATGTCCTTTTAACAGAATTGACCAAAAGAGCATTAAACAGCTGCAGCTCATCCAGAATACTGCTGCTAGATTTTTAACCAGGACTAAGAGATCCGAACACATCGCACCAGTTTTAAAGTCTCTACACTGGCTTCCAGTCACTTACCGAAAAGTTTTAAAAACTCTATTGTTTGTTTAAAAATCCCAGAGTGGTTTAGGCCCAGAATACATTTATGATATGTTCAAAGAACATAAACCCAGCTGGGTTCTTAGATCCGAGGACTCAGGTCAGCTAGTCCAGACCATAGTCCAGACTAAAATGGGGTGGCAGCAAACTGGAGCAAACTGCCAGTGGAGTTTAAACTTTCACCCAGTGTAGACACTTTTAAATCCAGGTTAAAAAAAATTCTGTTCTCATGCGCTTATGTGTGAAATTTGCACCATATTTTTTACTTGATTTTTTACTTATCTAGCTTTCAATCATTTTAATCTAATTATTCTTCGTGATTCAGATTTTCATCATTATTCATGTTTTATTTCTCTTTCTGTAATGCTTTTGATGTTTTATGTAAAACACTTTAATTGTCTTGTGCATGAAATGTGCTATACAAACAAACTTACCTTGCCTTGCCAATATGTTCCTTGACCTGTGTTTGATATTCAACTGCAGGGTCAATTATTATGCATTTTTAAAGGAAATGAAAACTATGATGTGCCGGGATTTAGTTTGACACCCCTATGTTACACTATGATGGATCTCAATAGACAACAGTCTTGCGCCAAGGCCAAACAATGCCAAACAACAGACTGTTGGAATTGAAAATTCAGAACTCATCAGAACCACATCAGTCCCATAGGTGGCGAAATAACAACAGAGCTGCGCAAAAAAGTACGCAGTTTTTCTGAAATTGTTTCGACCTAACTAAAACACACAGTTAGCTCCCATATTGTGTTCAAATGACTTGCGTTAACAAGTGCATGCAAGAGGGCAGAAACCTCTGCCAAGTTTTGATAGAAAATTGAAAATCCCCTTTCGGGATCAAGAAAGGATTAAACAAACACAAAACATTTTTTGGTTAAAACATGGCACAATTTTCATTCAAATAAAACACTTTTTGAAGTTGTATCAGTGTGTAGTATCGGTGCATTTCTTATGAGAGAGAATACCATACAGACACACAGTATCACCATCCCTAGTTTCAGCCGTTGTAAACAGTAGACACACTAAGATTTGTGTGTGTGGACTCTCACCTGAACCAATTATGAACATCTCTAAAAGAATAGCTTCAGGAAATCCAAATAGTTGCTTCCAAAAGAGTAGTCTGAGAAGTTGCAAACAAATAAACAGATGAGAACATAACCTTCTGGGCCGAGTGAATAAGGACAAAAGTCCATGCGCCCTGCGTGCGCGTGTGAGCGTATGTGTGTTCTGTACCCTCATCTTTCATTTGCACGGTCAAAACACTCAAGTTCAGTAATTGGCTGGACATACGTACCATAACTCAAGCCACATTTACCTCAGCGCTGCACGGCCTCAGGCAAGGTCTGAGCATAGATTAACAAAACTGTCCGCACAACTCGCCTCTCATCTGCGGCGCCGGGGCTTTTAATGTGAAATCCAATCGTTTCAGGGTCATATGATCTCTGACAGCGTGTCTGGATGTATTATTCAACGCCACTGGAGTTACGGGCAGCGGGAGGACGGACACACTAACTGGCAGAGCCTCCTCTTGATGCTCAAAAAGCAAACAGAAAAAAAAAAAAAAAAACTTTTGGCACATTATACGCGATCTTGAAACTTGGAGAATAGCTGTGACCTCTGAGGGGCTGACATAGCTCAAGGTAGCGCATCCTGTTAGAGATTTTTTTTCGATGTTTTTTTTTTTTTTTATATCAGCTCTCTTATTTTTAAACCTTTGACAATCTGGTCACAGCCTTGTTGTGGGCTGTCACTCCAAGCTCCCTTGCATCCCTAACACAGAGGAGACACACTGTTAATTAAAAGATTCCTCAATGGGGCATATGTGCAATAATCTACGCTCACCGCATCCCAGTCAAATATGGCTCATTTGACTAAGGCACAACAAGCCACGCATTAATGAATGTATAATCATCCATATAGCAAAGTGCCCGGGAAGAGAGGAGCCGGGGAAGAAAGATTGATTGTTAATAGTTTTATGAGTGATAAACAAAGCAATCGATCAATCTGTGCGTGCTTTTACACGGCTTGGCGGACAGTTGGGAATAATTTGTCGTCTTGCCGTGTTAACCCTTCCAAGCGTGGAGGATGTGGATTAATTGTGAGCGGGGCGAGAGGGACGGGCGTATTTCTCTGGCACGCGGGAATGATTAACGTCGCAGTTAGGGCTGCGCCACAAACATAACAGCTGCAGTAAACGTCCCCATGAATGATTTTGCCGAGCGCGCGTCACACAGAGACGGCGGACTGCGCGTCGGCAATTCCACGCAAATTCTACTATATTTCACAAATGCATTTTGCACTCCGTTTGGGGAGGCCTGAAAAAGTCCCATCTGAGGCCAGATCGCGCGGCCATCTGCATGGGCCCATCTGGGATAGTCTATCATCAATGTTGATTTGGCCGGGAAGCCGCACTCGCTAGACACGCCGCTCTCTGCCAAGCCGGGCGGCTGCCAAGACGCGGGGAAATATTCGCGCAGTTTTCACAGCTAATTGTCAAACATCATCATTAGGAGCAGATCAGTATGCCAGAAACGGATCAGCATCTGAAACTTTTGTCGGATTAACCGCCGCGCCGCATTTCTCAGCGGGGACTGGAGTGTGCATCATTCATTTCGCGTCCGTGCTCAAATTTAACTCGTGCAAATGGATAGTTTTGCGCTCGTGAATCTGGATTGCCGCTGCTGCAGCAATAACTGAACTAAATGTTTAAAGTGCTGTTCTCCACTCCGTGCAATTATTTCCTGTTTACTTACTTTGCTGTGATGCAATAATTGATAGTGGTTATCCTGTCTAACTGTGCCTCCTAACACAAATAAAAACACAAACACTGCTCACAAAAAAGTTCGGGATATTTGGCTTATCTAAGCTTTCTGTGCTCCAACAAGGAGCTGAATGGAAAATTTCACACTGGGTGTTTGATCATGAATTGACCAATACATTTCCTGGTTCGGTTAGAGTTGGTATTTCAACAGACTTCTTCATCATCATCATCATCATCATCATCATCAAAGTGTGACCTTGCGTCGGGTTTTGAGGCTCCACCTATAATATACGGTACAGATATTTTGGGGTCTTGCTTTTATTTTTTTATTGAACCATAAAACCATAGTACGATTATCGGAAGAAGCGGATCGTTACAAAGAGATGAGATTGGCAGCAATGAAGGAGACAGCGTGGTGTGCATTTGTGATTGGCTGTTGTATTGCAAAGCCATTCACACTGCTCCAACTCAAAGTTGGAATCACAGCAAAACAGTCCTGAGAGGACAATACTGTAAGTGGTGCAAAAAGGTGATGAACGAGATGAACGTGCATTTAAAGGCTCAGAGAAGCTCACCTTTAAAGGTTACAGTGCATTTTAGGTTCATCCTGAAATGTCACCCCTCAAGCCAGAAAAAAAAAGAAAAGTAAAAAAAAAAAAAGACATACGATTGCCATGACAGTGAGCTGTTCTACTCCAATCGAAAGACTAGTTTCGGATATGACTGCAGAAAATACACTGAAGATCATTTTACATAAATCCTCCATGGAAATGAAGCAATTAGTCAAAGAAATTGACTTGAATTGTCACAACTGCATTTCAGATGTCTGATTATTGCTGTCTACTGTTATGTCTAATGTTTTCATGACGGTAATTACTGCTATAAACGAGACATGCAGATATTTAATAGCCCTACTAATTCACCAAATTACCCACCTTACTTAATTATTCCAGCACCCTCTAATCGTTGTGCCTGTGTAGCTACATTTTTCAGAAGTACAAACAGTATTACCACACCCCAAAACAAAACATCTACTGCCGCCTTTTTTGGGGCTCCAGCCAAAACACATTCCGTGATTTATATTATTTCATTTTTTTATAAGCTGGCGTTTGGAGGTACTTAAGTTGAGCAGTGGCAGTATGACCAGTTGCTTACCAGAACTGGCAGCAGCGCAATGTGAAACGGGTATAAAAGTTAAACAAATGAACCAAAAATACAGTACATCATCAACTATGACGCTGTATTCGTCTTATTTTATTAGAATCACTAGGTGCCATGAGAGCATACACAAATAATATCTCTGCTGTGATTTGTTCTTGTCCATTGCAGTAAATTTGGTTGTGGGTGGGGCCATGCTGCCAATAGCCAATCAGATCTAGTGTGGAATGACGTATCGCCAAACTTTCAGCGGCAGGTGAGGGTTCTTTTGGGGTTAGCGGGGGAGGCGGCAAGGTGCTGTTGACCGAGTTCAAGTGACAGACACCTCACGCATTCCATCAACAGCCATCCGTCGTCTTCAGTTTCACTCGGGTGTCATCACCTTGCTTGCCCCCCCCAACCGCCTCAGCTTAACTCACCCGTCACTTTCTGCTTTAGCCCACTCATGCAACACACGCCAGAAGTCGTTCGCGTTTTAGCGGGTTCAAGGCATCGCACCATTTTTTTTTTTTTTTTTTTACCATTCTTATATAGTGGATTTTCTGCTATATTATGGTAGACTCACTCATGGCCAACTGAATTATAAAATCATCGCTCAAGCCATTTACCCTGTTTTTGCAATCACTCTGCCTTGGTCAAATGACATGGAAGTTACTATTTACTCGTGGTGCCATTGGAAAAAAGCAATGAACGTGTGATGTCTTGGTGAGAAAATCTAAACATGTGCGCACACAATCGTGGAGGCCCAGGGGCCCATCTAAGAAGAAAAAAGCATTTCACAGCAACAATGTTCATGAATGTTCAAACCCTGAGGACCTGAGGGTGATGTTCTATTGATCGCACACGATCAATGCCTTTTTTTCCCTCTTGTTGTGTTTAAAAAGCAGTATTAGCTTCACACGCTAGGTGGGGGACTAATTAAACGCTCCCTCAAAGAGATGTTCGACTAATCAGTGTGTCGACTCGTAGCCCGCTTTCATGAATAGTTTATCCGAAATGGTTTGCATTCATAAAATCATCATAATGACCTCAACTGACTTCACGGCGCAGCAAACGGGAACCTCTGGGTGTGTGCGTGCGTGCGCGCGCTAGTGGGCTCCCTCTGTGCTTCCGCATGAGTCGCTTTGTTTGCATCATACTGGATTCTGTGTACACTGCAATAATCATCAGACTAACAAGCTTCACCATTAAACTGTTGTCTTCCACTATCTTTCCTAAACGAGTGTTTGCGGGCAACAGCAAAGTCGATAATATTCCAAACTTGTTACTAGCTATCCATCGTGCAGATAGTGGCTTTTGTAATAAGCATTTATTCATTTACATGGCAACTTTGCAACACCTTAGGGATGAATACTAAGACCTACTCCTGTTATTTAATATTGATCATGAGAGTGGTGCTTGGAGAGCTAAATATTTTCTAGGGTGGCAATTGGTGTAAAAAAAGTTTGAGAAGCACTGCTGCACACCAACAAACATCCATACTCACATTCCCACCTCGGGGCGAGTCTTCAGTTAAGCAAATGTGAGAGGAAGGAGGAGTACCAAGAGAAAACCCACGCAAGCACACAGCAGGTGTAGCTCATCTCTTGCCCAAAGTTAGCTGCTATCGGCTCCAGCTCACCCTTGACCATGGGGTAGAACTGCTCGGTTCCTGAATCACGCAGGTTAATGATTCGACTCTTTGCACCAAATCTGGAATCATCAGTCGCATTTGTTGCTGTTAACACGCAGGTATCGGCAACTTTAGTCACGGGTGCATTTCAATAAGAAATATGAGTAGGTGAATGAGAAAAAAAAAAGTTAAACTCAGAATACAGATTCATAATCTCAGTCACTGCCGGACGTTTTCAGACTCTCTTTTACTCTAATGTTTGAAAAAAAAAAAAGGGGAAAAAATATAAATAAGTTCCTGGAATTGAATGGCTGGAATGTGAAAAGACAAATAAATACATCAATGGCAGTGAATGAGTTAAACATATAGGAACATACTCTTTCAGAAGGAAAACTGCTACCTAATTTTTATAAGAGAAACTTGTAATTGTTTATGTTGATGTCATTTTTTGACATGATGGATTGATGAATGAGATGTAAGATAACTTTTTCCAGTCATCAAAATGATTAAATATACATCAATATTTTCATGGTCCACTTTGTCAAGTGAACGACTGAAGTTACATTTTTTGCACCTTGATATACTTTTTGCACATTTTGAATGTAATGGAAACATGTAAAAAAAAACATGTATGTATGTCCAATTAGGGAATTTTCTAAAAAATGTTCACGTTAATGCAGTGTCTCTAACGCGTAAACACCATTCACGTAAAAATAAGGAAACATTTCTAAAAATGGACAAAAGTGTTTTTCCACAGGACAGCGACGTTATACTAGTTGAAGACTGTACGAATAGTGTCGACTCACACGTGCTCACACACCAGACTGCTTGATTTCGAGATGCTTGCCATTCCTGAGACGTGCATGCGTCCTGATGCGACGAAACAAAAAGTTGCAGCAACCAAGCCGTGCATTTGGCTTTTGATTAACATCAGAGAGTGACGGATACGTAAATTGTCCCTGGCGTTGTGTTGCTCGCCGGCCTCCCCACTGACTGCTTTTCCATTCATCCCCCCCCCCGCCACTTCCCTTCCCTTTTTTGCAGATAAGAAACTAGGGATGCGCACACACCTACACGCGCACACTCACACACCTGACTGCCAAGCCTTTGCAGTTCCCCTGGCACCACGCTGCAACATAACACCTTCCAATCCCTCCTCCTCGTCTTCCTTTTCCCTCTCGCAGCATGGCAGAGCAGCATGTTTGATTTTACAGGAGTGAGCGCCGCTAGAGTTTGACCTTTATGGCTTCTCAAGGCCAGCACTGGTATTTTTGGATGTTCCTCGCTAGTGTTATTTTCAGTGGCTTGCTCACTCATCCTCCTGTTGTAACCGTAAGAGCCCTAGAAAGAGCATGCAGTACAGAAGTCAATGAGTTAAGAATATGCAGCACACAAGTCTGAATAATTCATTTAGAAGCTTATCATTCAGGTTTGGTCATTTATATCACCGGCTTTGCAGGCTTGATACCA
The DNA here is from genome assembly GCF_054856515.1 of Filicampus tigris. Lineage (NCBI taxonomy): Eukaryota > Metazoa > Chordata > Actinopteri > Syngnathiformes > Syngnathidae > Filicampus > Filicampus tigris. The sequence continues at coordinate 4,951,366 of NC_141234.1, read as the reverse complement.
CCCAAACACGGTTGATATTACTAATCCAGCAATGTACCAATACCAACACCAATCTTACACTGTATTTACTATTTACCCTCTTTTAAAATTGCATAATAGTTCAGGGAGAGCCGATTACGAGGAATTATAACATCCATGAGGAGCTTACGCCAGTGCAACGGGAAATTACAATTCCACACTCTAAAAACCGTTGGGTTAAAAATAACACAATTTGGGGTCAAAAATGGACCGATCCGCTACTTGGGTCAATTTGACCCACCTTCTTGCGTTGTTTTGTACATAACAGCCCCATTTTTTGGGGTCACTGTTTTCTGCAAAAACAACCCAAATTATGTTTGATCATAATTGCCCCAAAATATAAAACACTCATGCTCTGGGCAGCTCACTGCAACATGTGCATTAGCCAAAAGTCTTCGCAGTATTGACTCTAAAGTGTAAAAGCCAACAAACCTCACTCAATGTCCTCCTTCTCTCGTCATTTTTTTCCCTCTATTTCTTTTTCAGACGGTCCCGCGATTTGCCAGCCAGCCGCCTCCAACGCGGTAATAACAGTTTTATCAGTTTAACCACGTTCCCCATCTCCAGGACTGGGCTCGTCTCCAGTCCTGCCTGTCTGCTGTTTGCTTTAGCTCTGCCCAGCTAAAAGCGGACACTAACAAGAGCCCCTTGTATAACCATTATGCAGATCGAGCCGAGCTGCTAGCATCAGCATGCGCGAGCTGTGCGCCGCGTGTCCTGAAACCTGTCCAATTTTTGCATATGGAACTCACCAGCCGACGCCTATTTCACTGACACCTCCAGTTGTCCAACAACAACCTGACTATTATTATGTGTGCTGGGCCATGAAGCGAGAGGGAGACTTGAAATCCAATGTACAGCATAAATCATACAAATGAGAGCCACGTCTGCCAGTTGTGAGTGATTTGAAAGAAAGAGCCGACACGGATTGACCATATTGCGTCAGTGAAACAGAAAATTAGAACCGCCTTGATACTCGGGCGGATTTACAAAACCGCAGTACCCTTTGTGCACTCACAGCAGGAGGCAGCACTGCAGGTATATACTGTAGTTCAGGTCAATAAAGCATCAACTAACAACATCTAATTACATCTCGAAGCCATCACCAGATCACAAACTCTTCTGCTCTACATCTAAAGATAGAAGCCGGGCCTTTTTATAAGGGGCCGTGGTGCTGAATTTGCAAAATTATATTCTAGACGTCCTCCTGGGCTCGCATCATTGTTTGCTTTAGCAGGCTAACGTTTCCACGTGTATTTATAGGTGTCGAGGCCAAGAGAAAGACCACAGCGGCTCCATAAATAAGCTGCAGCGAGCGTGGCCCGCTCGTTACACAGGCCATTACCTGCAGACGCCTCGCAGGGTAGCAGGCCTCGGCCTCGCGGGCCACGGGGGCGAGGCGGTACGGTGAGACAGCCGCACGCGCGTCTGAATTAATAACCGAAAGGCACTTTAGGGACACTTGCTGGATGCAATACAACAAAACAATTTCAATACGGCATAAAGTGTATTGAAAACACGATTGTAGCATCTGTGTGTTGGATGTGTGCCCCCAGGTGGCAAGGGCACTGTTGGATTAGGCCTCTTTGGCACAGATAATTGGAAAGATGACTTGAGCTAGGCCGCTGTATCGCTATGACCGCTCTCTTCCTTGGTTTTCTCATCGATGGCACTCTGTGGCACACATCGAATCTTGAATTCAGTTAAGAACAGCGGGTCACACATTGTTACATGGGCTAGGTAGAGCCGCCCTTCTGTGCGGCAGCGGCCAAGAATATAAGAGTAGCAACTATTTTGGACACATCAGACTTTCTTCCACATCTGGCAGAAAAAAGCTCCACAGCTGTGTGGCGTTCTTTCTGGCATCCATTAAATTATTCAACTGAGAATATTCAGCATTCGAAACTTCCGTCCCTGCCTACAGAAATGTTTTTCTTATTAGTTTTCAACGTCCTGGTCGGGTAATTTGCCTTTTGTTGCTGTAAATAGTAAATCCTTGTTATGGCGGAAGCCGCATGCTAAACTAGCAAACTTTCACCTTCTTTAGCATGCGACATCTGTAAGATAAACTTTTCTATAGTTAGAAGCAGAAGTATCAAATCCAACTGGAACTTGTTTGCTCCTGTCAACACAATTAGGATGGGGATTCTGGGCGCCAGTCCGAGCTCTAATTTAAATGTCGCTGGTGTCGGGCGGAATCCTTGTACCTCCAAAATAGTCACTTTTCATGAGACCTCTAAAACGACGTTTGTTCAACCATTAATATCACAAACGTCAAAGAGCACAAGCCATTTTTAACACTTAGGATTAGTCAAAAATGTGTAAAAATAACAACCACGCATGTGAATTGACCAATCGTGTGGATTTGTGAAAAAATATTACATTGACCAAATTGTGACATAGGAGGTTTCTGCCCGACGGCAGTTGCATGTGAGTATAAGTCCAGCCAAAATATGAAAAAGTGTGCCTTATAGTTTGAACAATACGGTAATTAGGTCATTACTCTATGTATCTATGTAAATTCCAATTACAGAATGCTATTTTGTGCAGTCCTGCACCTGAGCTCATATCGTGCAATACCCAATATTCCCCACTACTGTAATACCGTGCAATACTCAACATTCCCCGCTACTGTTAGTCTAGTTTTATTTTTATCCAATGCTGTTCCTTACATTTCACTACAGCACTGCAGCACTGTCACTTACTTGGAGTATTTTTCCTCTGTACTATGTACAGGCCAAAATGAGTGTTCCTCATATGTAGATGTATGTTGGTGTGTATATACATGTGTATATACACATGTTACTGCGTATATTTACATAGGTTTGATCCTGAATGTTTGCCGTCAATGTGATACATTAATGGCTACATTATGCCGCCGTCCCTGTGTGACCTATATCTTTGCTGCTGTAACACTGAAAATTTCCCCACTGTGGGATCAATAAAGGCATTCTTATCTTATCTTTTCTTAAAAAACAAATGAACTTTTCTCGCGTTGACTGTGATACAACAGGAGTTCACTCAGTAGTACGTATACAGTCCTTTACTTCAACTTAAGCACAGAGTGTGATTATCTTTGCCACCTCTGATCAAGTCGCATTAGACAGTGCCGACGTACCAAAAGACGGCACACGGTGGCACTTTTTCTGTGTCAGACGCGTATGAACGTTCATGTTATATTTATATAACATAAGCCAATGCAGTGTGCTGCCTGTGAGGATGTTCAGTGCTTCAGCTGAAGATATTTTTACCATCATCCCACATGTCTGTCACGTCTTTTTGCTTTCATGCACACGAGCTGCCACGCGTTCCCCGGCTCCGTCTTTCTGTGAACTTTTGGCCTCTTAGATCCTGTTGGAACCTCACCCAGATGCCCCCTGGCTCTTGGAAATAAATCTAGCAAAAACATCACACACATGCAGCCTCGCCATCATACGTCAGCGGGGTGCGCGCGCATTTATGTGCGCCGCGTGTGGATGTGCTGCCGCTTATCTGTGCCCTCACAGACGCTGTACAAAAAGCCGGTCAGCAGAGGCCACAGCCAGCCAGCTCCACAGCCTCTCTGGCAGCCAACGCATGGAGGAAACTGCACCCAGCAATATAAACAAGCCATCAGCCGCAGCAGCGCATCCACTCCGATTACTAATCCCGGCGCCTCCCAGTTAGGTACACAGCGGCAACACCCGATCCTTGCTTTTATAGGGCTTTGCCGATAAAATATTCAAAAGCATTGTTTCACAAGGCCATTCGTCCTAAATATTACTGCGCTCATTTGGCGGGTGGCGACAGTGATGATTCCATAAAGCATATGAATGGAGAGAGTTGTCATGTGGACGGAGTGCTCATAATCCTAAATCAGAGGGGCCTGGCACAGTGGGTGTTCCAGCAGAACGCCTAGAACTACTCATTTGCCTCAGAGTGACCCTTTCAAAACTGACAGGACGAGATGTACTGTATGTATTGCTATTTTCAGATTGCAGGCTGTGCGCATGCAATAACCGAAGCTGTAATATGAAGTCGTATATATATGCACGATATTTGCCTGATGTGCAGCATTTCCGTGATTGCAAATTTAATGTTCTTGGCTGGCAGTGTGGTGAGCTCATGTACAGAAAGTAAGACAATCATTTCCATTGCAATGTTTCATTTTGGTCATGGTCTTGTTCCTACATGCATAAGACTTGTGGGCAAATGGAATATGATACCAGGTATGCAAAGCGAATAAAAGTGACATCTTTCAGGGGAGGGAAAAAAGCAACCATGGGTATCTTGGAACAGACAACCCTAAAAACTGGTGGAGGCTGTTGCTTTGACATAGAATGAACATTTAAGGTTAGACTGAAAAGTACCCTTTGACCTCAGCTACATTGGCTGCCTTGGATGAGATATCAGCTACTCTGAAATCGCAATTGCAATAATTGTAATTGGACTCATCTAGGCCGCACATATAAACAAAACAATTAGTCATCAACCAAATGACCCTTTGTGTTCTACTTTGAGTACTGTTAATCATTCTATCAGCTGTAAACCTTACCAAAGTCTTTATTCACATATCACATATACAAAAAAAATGCTAATCTAGAGAGTTTTTGCCCAGGGCAACAAGCAGTTGCTGTGTATTTGCATAATGTTTATTTGCCAAGTGACATTACAAACGGGCTTGGATGCATATTACATACTTACATATACAGTGGTACCTTAATTTATGAGTGACCCAAATTTTGAGTTTTCGTGTGAAAACAAATTATTTTCTGTTTTTAGGATTGTGTTGTGTAAACCTATCCTAATGAGAGTCTTTAGTTTGCCAAAGTTGTTGTTCATCCCATGGATGTTTTTCGAAAAGGAGCATCACCCTTAATTTCCACCGTTTGAAGTTGATTACAACATTCTGAAAACCGTCCTTGTTGTGTGTTGCTATAAAAATAATGATTAAATTATAGCATGCAAAAAAAAAAATAATAATAATCATGGCTGGCACCATGCAAGCTCAGATCCAATGTAATCCTGCTGGACGATGCAAGGCTACGTAGGTAAACTAGCAATGAATCACAAGGTGTTTTCGAGTTGAAAAGCAGCAACAGAGAGAACCTGTTCTACTCATCCAATAATCCTTTATTTTTCTGTGCGAACATATAGATTCCGGAGCGTGACTGAAAAGACTTGAGAGTCGCAGCCGAGGTGAGGCGGCTGACACGTACGGCGTGGAGGCTGCCAATCCGGCCCACACTCTCCTTTACGGAGCGCAACAACAGTCATTAAGAGATGTAATGGATTAGCCACGGATGGAGTGAAGGGAGACAGAGCACCGGGGTAAAAAGAGACAAACCCAGATCGAAATGATGGAGATTGGCAGATGAGTAAAATGGATTGGATAGAGCGCTCTACGGATGAGGGGAGCTGAAGCCTTACAGCTGCAATGGGAGATAATGGAAAGCGATTACGGATTAAAAACAAGGTTTCTCTCATTCCAGGCTTGAAAAGGTAGACCCGATATGATTGGTTAGCGCTGTCACTGAATTTGGTCCACAAGCGCAAGAAGAGGAAAAAAAGTGAGGCCTATTGTAGTGTTTTTTCAGTTCTTTTGTACCTCTGTGCTTGCTGTACTTTTCACCAATGTTTATTCACTTCCTCCCCGGCTTGTGTTGCTGAAGGAGACAAACAGGATGTCTGTGGGAGGACAAACGAGAGGGGGCGGGGGGGGAGGGGGGGGGGGCTGGGTGGTTGAATCTGACGAGGAAGTTCGTGTCTGAGCCAATCCATGCGTGTGTGTTTTAATCCCAGGAAGGACTTCCTCTGAGTGCGAGCAGTTTGGGAGTTCTGTGGGAGTTTAAGACGAGGCAGGAAAAAGCAGAGGAAGAAGGAAAATAATGGGGGCGAGAGACGGAGGGGTGCAAGAATGATGAAGAACTACTAAATTCCACTTCTTACACCCACATACGGAGGGAAACCACCCACAGAGAGGGCTCGCACTAACTGTGGTCCTATACTGGCGTCACAGTGTGCTGATGATGAGGATTAGACCCCCCCTCGTGGTGGTGGTTCACTCAAAGCCACACTAAAGCGCCAAGTCAACATTTTACAGCATCTGTCTAATCACAGAGATTCATTAATCATCACTAATTGCGATCAAGTGGCAAGATTTACACTTCTTTAGTATAGATAACAAGTTGAGAGTAGACATTAACCCTTACATAATGTTCGGTCAAATTTGACCCATTTTAACGTTTGACAGCAATAAAAATGACAGAGGGAGGAAGGGAGAGGAGAAGTGGCAGTAAAACAGGCCAGAAGGTGTCTTAACACAAGAATGCAATCTACACTTGCTAAAACAAGTACGCACCTAGTAGGGCTGTTCGATTTTGCCTAATAAGAAAATCCTGATTATTTTCTCTCAAACCCGGTTTTACGATTACGATTTCTTTGTAAAATAAAAAAGTAATGAAAAATTAAGTATTTTGAATGTCTTTTATTTAAACTTAATTTTTCTTTCTTTGAACTCAAAATGCTAGTCAATTTAAGTTCAATGAAGGGGATCGGCTGGCTAAAATGCAGCCCCCTACCAGCCCGACCAGAGCAGGGATGATTCAGAATGGTTCAGATCTATTCCAGGCAATTTCCAAGTTTCAATCCCGGGCTCCTAGCTCACCATCGACCTGGCCAATTCCATCAGTTGAGCATACGCTCCACTTTACTTCCTCACTCACTCGACGGTTGGCTCAGATAGTCGGCTCCTGCAGCAAACAATCCCCCACATGTGTCACTTTCTCCTCGGCCAGCGGACAATTACTTCCGCATTTCAGAAATTGGATTGAACGCGCTACTCACGTGAGCGAATGACAAACACGGAAGCAACCACCGGAAAACAGAGATCTTAATACGAAGAGAAGAGTAACAGAAAGTACAAATACGAAGAGAATGTACAAACAGAACACAATACAGAAAGTACAAATGGGCTACACTTAGATACACCAAAAATAACAAAATCGAGTGAGCCGATTTGAACGTTTTTAACATTGTTTTATCCAGAAAATTCGGTTACGGTTCAAAATCGCTTAATCGAGCAGCCCTAGCACCTAGCAACGTTGCAAAAATAAGAGGCTAAATAATCTGTAGTGCATAAATTCATATAGACAATTAGTATGAGGATATTCTGAAAATACACATATGAAATTAGTTCAAACGACATGCACATGTCAGCATATCATACAAAACCGTTCTCAACAGCAAGTGATGAACTATTTGGTTTTATATTCCTGTTTGGTGTTTTCTTTGCACCCAGTATTCGAAAAGAAGGACCAGTCTCACCAAGGGGTGTTCGTAGAAGAAGAGTATGGAAATAGAAGAATATACACAGATACAGATTGAAAGCAGTAAAACTTCATCTCTACTTATCATCTCTCGCTTGCTCAAAGTTAAGATGGAATGTTGATTTTACGTCTTAATATCACAGCGCTAAGTCTATTTTTACCCGTGTATGACAACGGATATTGCCTGGACTGGGGCGCCATCCTCTTTTATTACAAACCGGTGTACCATCAAAATCATTTGGAAGCTTTGAAGTCGCTTTTGACATATTTGTTTAAAAGCTATCAAAGCACATTTGAGGTTATCGTTCTGTATTAGCAGTATGTCATGCGGAACATATCAGCTCTCAACCTGGAGGTTTTTGAGGGGTTATGTAACTTGCAGGAACCACATCTTAGCCTGTAATTAGACTTTAGGGAAAAGTCTGGCTGGTAAAACGCTGCGTAACTTATATCCCCGAGTCCCTGGTTGCCTCAAGGCCATGTGTCAGGCAGAGCTCCGTGCCACACACACGGCCAATCGTATGTCTGCTTACTCATCATCACTGGGCCACATCTGAGAGGACTCATGCTTAACACATTTGTCTGCCAGCCAAATGTGCACAAACCACAGCACGGAGACCCAAAGAGACCGCGGCCCCATGCAGACACTCCCAAAAATCGACCTACCCCACTCCCACCGCCCGCATTCAACCTCCTGAGTCATAAACTATCACTGGCCCGGAAGCCACAGCGATCATACGTATAAGGATTTGCGATCGTAAATATTGAACCGGTCTCTTGAGCTGACCCGGGTGAAAAATCATTGTTAACGCACCCCACGACACAAGTTAATTGCTCGGTATGCTCCTTTAGAGTAACCCGACAATCGGGTCTTTGTTGGCTTGCATCGGAAAAGAGGAAGAATGATGAAATTGATAAGACGTGAGACGGCAAATTTGCAGCCTCGAAGCCAATTTTCCATCGGTACTTTACAGCTTGGAAAAAGCTGTGAAAATGCCGGCCTGGGTTGCCAATGTCAAGGCAGCTAAAGACACTGCTATAAAAAGAAAAAAAAAAAAAAAAGAGTGGTAACGGTTTAAAAAGATACACCAGAAGAGGCTACTTTGTCTTCTCTGCATGGACAACCTTTTATAAAAACCACTTATCTGTTTTGAGCGAAGGCTCTTCGCCTACAGAGAGTGAGTCCGCTTAAGCGAGGTCAAACACAATTCACCAGCATGCCACTTTTCCGACAACATATCAAATTGTTGTCGTTTCCACTCAGGACAGTAATGTGCACTCTGTAAATTGCACCGGCGCCTTTGACTGCTGACAACAGCTAATTGTAAATGTCACGGTTAGCCGTGCGTGTCTCGCTGTGGCGCACAATTAAAACTCACCTAGTTCTTTTCAAATGTGAGGACGGCTCCTATGGAAGCTGTAAATATATATTGGAGAAGCAAGGGACAGCTGAAGCATAGCTGAACACTTCAATGAACATGATAGTGTTGTGACGTGGAATAGACAATTTAAAAGTGCTGTTGATTCGGGGACTGAATTGGAGTTAGTGAAAGCATATTGGACAAATATACAGTATAACCTACTGTTTAAAATGTTCATATGACGTGTAATGCCGTATATTTTACATTCCATTTCAGTGTTGCATTACGTCTAATTTGTTTTTGAAAAAGTGTCTGATAAAAGAAAATGAGTGCTACAAAGACACAGTCGGAAGCTAACGCTCATGCTAACGCGAACAAATTTGCTTCGTAACGAGGATCTGATGCCGCGTTATTGTATTCATGCTTATGGTAACAAAACACACTGGGTGTTACTAGACAGTTTTCAAACAAACAGTGCCGCAAAATCTTTATACAACTTGAATCAACATTTACACTTGCACTACAACCTGTGTGACCTGCAATCTTTATTACAATTAAACCAATGTACCATTTAAATGATTTTAGAGCTGCTATTGTATATTAACTTTGATTACAGTTAGCAGTGTCAAAATAAAGGCATGGAGGGAGATGCAAATAACTATTTCTATTTTGTGAGGTTTCGTGTTATAATCCCGCCAGCTGGTGTGTGTGTGCGTGTGTGTGTGTTAATGTGTCTCACACAATGATTTGCTTTCTCTCATAACCGTGATTACAGGTTGTCAGCCAAGCTTTTACTGGAGCTGATGGCTAATTTCACTCTTTAACATGGTTAAGAGTTGATGGCTAGATTGTCTCACACACACACACACAGAGCACACGCGCCCGGGCACACATCACACTTTCTTGAGCACCCCAGGGTACAGCCGCGTACGTTCATACACACACACACACACACACACATTGATGGACAAACAAATCAAGTGTCATGTCTATTAAAGTTGACTAATCAACAAGGCCTACATATTATCCTGTCACAAGAGCATTGCGGATAATTTGTGCCTATAAAATTGCATCAAATTATTCCAGCATACATTGCTGGGCACATGGCATTTAATGAGCCTGGCTAATTAAATATGGAAATTAATGAGATTCAAAGGAAATAGGGAAAAGCACAGTCCTGATGCATCTGAAAGAGCTGCTAAAAAAACATTTATTACATTAGAGACGGGAAGAGAAACATGCTTTCCTCGAAGGAGACGACTAACAAACACCAAGATAAGCCTCATCGTAAACACTGCTAGTGACTGTGGTTGTCTCTTGAAAGTGACATCGCGCTGCACAATAATGAATTAACAATGCACGAATTGTAACTGAAACAAGGACGCTCCGCGGCGGGACAAATGAGAGGTCCTGGTTCGAATCTGGGCTCGGGCCACTGAGGAATGGCGACTGCGGGAGGGGCCAAGGGCGAAGTTCGACCACCATCCTCTCCTCCTCCACCATGTTGGAGGACACTCGGAGGTAACCTTTCAGCTTCCATAAAGAAGGTCGTGTCTTGTCCTCCCGCGCAAAAAAACAACCATCTGTTTAACCGTTGACCCCTGGCTCTTCCTGATTTCATTCTCTCATCCTCTTTCACCACTTCTGGAAAAAGGTGGCTTGGAATAAAGAGGATGAACGAGTTTAGTGAGTCGGCGCAGGGCCCCAGCCATTCGATTGACCTCATCCTTCTTTCCGTTCCCATCCCTCCCACTTTGTTCTACGTCTGTCTTTATTTATATTCCCCCCCCCCCCCAGCGCAATCCCCTCCGGTCTCTGCTGTTCGGCCCCTTCGCTGCGGAGGCTTTGGCTGCAGAGCTGCAACGGGGCACACACTGAGAAGACGTGTCATTAGGAATGCATAATTCAACTTTAACTTTTACTCAAGAGCAGAATGTTGATAACACTAATAAAGACAAAGTCTATTTTTTTCCTCACACAGGCTTTGGCATTGAACCAACCTTGTTCATTTATTCTGTCAAATGAATTTTTAAAAAAAGCAACCTTGGTTTATATTATTTATAAATAACCAGAAGATTCTAAGGTTGTTCCCTGTAGGTTTTTGGTAAGAATTCATTGTGTTGCTGGGTTGGGCCAAACAAATAAATGCACTGTAAAAATCATACTTCAATTTCAAATTAAATGCGTGACGTGTGCAATCAAGTGTGATTCACGTCTCATCCAAATTTAATTTGGCAACATTTCTGAAACTAAATTCAACAGGCAAAAATCCTATCAAGAGGCCTGTTACATCATCCAAAGTTTCAACTCCATCCTTAAAGAACCTTTCTCTTGGGTGATACTTGGAACTAATTCATGTTTATTTTTAGACTATTTCACCAACATACACCCAAACTGATTAAAACTATCATAAACTCCTATCTGCTTGGATAGCAAAATCAAGTGAAAGGAAAGCTATTGCTTTCAGCCTGATAAAACACACAACGCTATATATGCTAATTAGGCCTTTTAATAAGAATGTCTAATTAATGCTATGCAAATGACACAGTGCCATTATGGGACAGGTTTGATAGGTTCGGTATTGAACATCCTTAAGAAAGCTTGACGTGCGACGTGGCACGCAGGAAATCAATTTGGTTAATTGTCAAATATGCAAACATGTAAATTGAAGTCGTGCTTTGGCTCGACCGCGGCACCTCGTCCTCCCCGGGAGCACACGCAGACGCACGCACGCCTCTTATCTCATCAGCCCTTTAATGGCATTGGTATTCAGTATTCTGTCCTCTGACACAATGCATGCCACTAATTACCAATTCCCTTGATAAGCGCGCTGCCCATAGAATACATGATGGCAGATGAAGGGTGTGCGGCTGACTACGCGCCACTTTGAAAATTGGCTTTCAATCAACACAGTGGTCGGTTGCTTTTATTCGGCCGCCGGCCACGTGAAAAGCAGCTGCCACACCATCTAAGGGCACAAGACAATTACCTGACACTATCGTTCGTGATATGCGACAGCAAAGTGTTCCCATTCTTGCAGCACCTGCAAAATGCCATCTCATATTGATCAGCGCAAACAGTCACGTGACTACCTTAAAATGAAGACAAAATTCTTGAAGTGTGTCAAACAAAAGATTTTGTTTTCCTACTGTCTTCTTTTTTTTTTCTTTTTTCTTTTTTTTGTCTTTGCAGTGAAAGTTAATTGAATTTGTATGCTAATGAAGGCTGTGCATAGCTAACGAGCTCAGTGTGCGACCCATTAACACGTTGAATGATTGTTATGCCCGGGGCGAGAATCACCTATAGGAGCTCCAAACACAAAGACAAAGAGGCAATCTGAATATATTATGGTTTCATTTACATGTTTATCCACATTACATACATTGTGACAATGATATTTGGCCCTCTTTTTCCACCGTCAAAGATCTTTACGGGATAAAAGAAGGAAGTGAAATCAAGTGGTGCTCAGATGTGGTCATTCAGAAACGGAGACAATGATTTTCGCTCCTGACTGCCATTGAGCGTTTTAGCTCAATGAGTTCTCACCTTGTGGGAGATGAGGGGCTGCTATGATTCACTCGCTCTGTCCCTCATCTCCATGACAATGTGTGAAGCACAGTGAGACCACGCGCCGATTACAATGACAAAACAGCCCTTTAAATAACCGTGCGGTGTGAGGAGGAGCGAAAAATAGGTCTGTGCCTCACTACGGTCACTTATTACGAGGGGTGCTGTGCGTCTGTAGTTATTAAAAAAAAGCGCCGATATTAGGCACCTATACCACTCCACCAGCCTGACGTGAAGCTTCCCACGAGGAGTCATGTCAGCCACGTGAAGATGTGTCACGCTCCCGTAGCCAATCCACGAAAGAGGCGGCCATCCGATTGACCGCTCGAAAAGTATACAATTGCAGTTTTAAGGCATTAATTACCATGTATACAATTCCAATTTTATATTGAATATACATGTGGTAAAACGCAGAGTGAAAGTACATGGACGGACAGGTATACAATTCAGGAGTGATAATCTTTGTTGAGAAAAATATTGGCCAGTTTTTCCCCCAAAAAGAATCCTCTGTTCTAGTTCACTCCCAAATGTGTATGATGTCATACGTGTCCCAATACTTTTGATTTTCACATTGCCAGACAGTTAGTTTTCCTCACTGCTTAAAGTCTAGACACCGTTGCTCTCCTGGGGTTTCATTCATATTGTTTTAGAGAAAGACAAGCTTAATCCCCGTGTCGACTTTTCATAATGTACACACACACACACACACAGCACATCAAACAGAATACCGAGGACACGGAAAGTTCAAATCAACCTGGATGTAACACTCATGGTGATTACACTCCTCCCCTCGCCGTGTCAGCTGTTACATACATTCACACATCTCGTTTACCTTTATGGTCTCGATTGTGTATTATTTACATTTTGTTTGCGCCCCTAACCTGTTTCTTATCAGAATACATGACTCCATATAAACCAGGCAAGTGTTAGCATGAAACCTTCTACTTGACGGAGAAAATAGAAAAAGCCTACTAGAACAGCTGACATTTAATTGGGGATAAGCAGAAGCATTGTCAACAGTGGCGGTTTTGTGCTGACTCTAATTTCACACGAGGTTGAATGTCTTTGGTTTATTCTGATCACAGCCACTTCTCCAGTTAGCAACAACGTACGTCATTGTAACTAAAGTAACTGTAGCCAAGCAACCATAACTAAGCATCTGTAATTTAGGGTAAACATGCAACTAATTACCTTTAACAAGGTAACAGTAAATGTAACTAAGTAACAATATAACTAAAACAAAATAAGTCAAAACAAATGTCGAAAAGACGACTAGAACATCAGAACTTTGGGTTGGACTTCCATTCGCCATTAGTTTGAATGCAATTGGCTAATTCTGAACATAGCCACATTCCATTACCTGGCGTCTTTATATTTTATATTTACATATATATATATATATATATATATATATATATATACAGAGAAGGGTATAAGGGTGTGTAGACTTTTTATATCCACAGCATATACTGCAACGCAAGGGAGCTTTAGTCCAGCTGGGGTCAGCATGATGATAAGGTTAATGAGGGTGGCTGCGACTCAGGCACGCTTTGACGGGCGATTACGACCCGGAGAGGAGTCGAGGGGAAAGAACAGGCTTGGAGAAGAGGGGAAAAATAAGAAGAAAGAACAAGGGAGGAAGGAACATGGGATTAATCATTCACAGTAAATAAATGATTAACATCCGTATGCCTTCCTTCTCATGCCGTGTGCTTCATTTCAGAGGACGGACAAAAGAAGGAACTTAATGAGCACGTGTAGGACCGGTTGCTGGTAAAATAGTGGTCACGCTTCCAACAATTGCGTCCTTTTGCCGCAACCACTACACAACACACATTTACTAGCCAGCCTTGTAAGTGTAAATCTCCCTGTGACAGACACACTTTTAAGGTGTCCGGGAAGAGATTAGCCAGTTTCCTTCTTGACGTCTGGAAGAAGAAGAAGAAAAAAAAAAAAAATGACCTGAGTCAGCTTCAGATTACTGCTGATGCTCATCTCTAATAACCCTAACCTAATCTCCTCCCCGTGTCTCATTTGAGATTAACCCCCCAGGGCGTCAACCTAGCTTTGCTGTCGAATTGGTGCTTTGAAAGAAAAAAAAAAAACAATGTCTAGTCAATATCTAGATAATGTTTCTTAGCTGCTTATTTGCCATGAAACACTCAGCAAAAAATAGACATGAATAAACAGGGAAATAACATTCAATTTCCTGGAATTTACAATAGTCAAGGTGGCTGCCCTTCCTTGTTCAAGATGAGTCATGTTTGTGAGGCACACAGTCACTTTAGAAGCAGTCCTTTGGTGTTGCCGGTAAAAATAAATAAATAAATAAAATAAAATAACAAGGGGGGGGAAAAAGTTGGGTTCCGATGTGATTTCTACCGTTGGTGCACTTAATTTACCCTTTTATTTCATCCGTCCATCATGTGACATGTGAGACTGATTATTGCTACTTTTGGGATTCGTTTCACGTTCTCTCATCAGGGTAACTCATTCAACAAGATCCGCTGTTATAGGTCAAATCAAAGTGACATTTGCATCTGATTGGCCCCAAGGGGAATTGCATCATATAGAGTACTAATGGGGATTGACGTGTTTGGTTTAGCCACAATCACGGACCTACTGCATTGACCGCAACAGACTACGGAGTAATGAGTTGGTGTAAAGCCTAAGATGAGTGAAAGCAGACTCGCACATATGACATATTGAAAAAGACACCAATACCATTTTCGCATACAATCTTTACAATCCGATTAAGTGATACTAACATCGTTTTTTGGGAGGCTAGACAATGTGATACAAGGCAGACTTCTAATCATTATATGTGTAGTTTATAATGCAGTATAGTACTGTGAAAATTAGGGCTAGAAAAAAAAACTGTTTAATATTTAAAACCAGTTTGATTTGGTCAACCAATTATATAATCGATGTATTGCTTTGCATAAAGTAGACGTAACATTGAAGCGTAGCATAAATAGCGCATACATTTATTGCTATTCTATTGACGGTAAGTAATAATAATACTACAGCTGATTGGAAATGGACTTTCCAGGAAATCAATTAATCTTTGAACCAGCCACTTAACCCCTAATTAAGTCAGTGTGGGCATCCATTAAAAGGAGCAAAATGCCGGGTGTTCATATGTAAAACATGGCACGACAATCTTTGGTGAATTTGCTCCCAACAGAGCCGTTTGCAATGCCATCAGACGCGCGTGTGAGCTTGATTGAGCAGCATTACACACGCCACTGGTCAGCTGGCTCCACAAAACTCTATTGAGGGGAAATAATTGAGTGCATTTATAGACACCTGAATACAATGACACTTCATATAAGCAAACGTGCAAGCTGATCAAACATGAGCGAACACGGGCTGATTTGCTTTGTCTACGCGTATGTGTATATGAGTATATGTGTGATCCTCTGTGTACGAGAAAGCCTGGCTTTGAGCTTTGTAGCCATTAATGGCATTGGCTGATCAAATGTGCTTTGATCGGCGCCTGCGATGTGTGCATGGCGTCGAGTCTGTTGACCCCCGCATACATCACAGGGTAAACTGGCACATGCACCAAAGCATCCACAAACTTTTTCCGCTCACAACTTTTCCACTCCATCGAGGTACATTTCTATTTTTGACATGCAAGCACACTTTGAGGATGTTTTTTCGATAAAAGGATGGCAGTTTAAAGTGGAAAACTCTCACTGACGACGGCGCATATTCATCGCGGTAGCGTTGGGTGGGGGGAAAAAACAAATATTACCTTTGAGACCACCTACAAAAAGTGGTCAGACATGAAACACAAGTTTAACATACCAGATACATAACGTAACTTACCAGACACGTGACCTTAAGCGGCGTAAACATACACCGAGAATCAGGACTAATTTGAACCTTGCCATCAGTCAGCAAGGGCCTGATTTTCGGATGCTTTTAAGGGAATTTCCATTATCGTGTATATACGCGCCGAGCTCCTCTGAAAATGGTGGGGGCAGACAATCATAAATGCTTAACTTATTCAATACTTACGATTGCAAATTCTTATGGAAGTGGTGTGGTAGGGGGGTTTAACCGATTAGTCAACAGTGTATTCCTTGTAATTCATCAATTTTTATTTCATTGTATTATATTAATACTAGGGATAGACCGATTATCGGCAAGGCTGATTATCGGAAAGGCTGATTATCGGCGTCGATATTTGGCATAATGACAAATATCGAAAGAATATCTACATATTACAAATCTCAAAAGATGTTCAATAAACATGCTTGATGACATTTCAACATTAAGAGTTGGAATTTGTATATATATATATATATATATATATATATATATATATATATATATATATATACATATACATATATATATATACATATACATATATATATATATATATATATA
The DNA here is from genome assembly GCF_054856515.1 of Filicampus tigris. NCBI lineage: Eukaryota > Metazoa > Chordata > Actinopteri > Syngnathiformes > Syngnathidae > Filicampus > Filicampus tigris. Next base: position 4,934,712 of record NC_141234.1, on the reverse strand, counting down.
TATATAAACTATATATATATATATATATTTTCTTTTTAAGTTTATGGCATTACATTTTTCCCTTATACTGAAAATGAATATCCACTCAAATATCAGTTATTGTCGCCCTTGACTATACAAATAATCGGTATCAGCCCTCAAAAAAACTGTCTCTCTAATTGATACTTATTTTATCAATCATGACGTTGAATTAGCATGCACTGATTTGACCAACTCAGCCACTATGTGTTATAATATTTAAAAATAAATCACACTGCTCAAACAATGCAGATTTTGAATTGTGGCAAAGCCACATTTAACAGGCCTCAACGATTTTGGGCGAATGCTTCATGTGAAACGCTGCATTGGAATGATAAACGTTAGGATTGTGTTGCATGGTGTAAGACATGAAATGGGAAAAGACTGTCGGGGTCCTTGAAAAGCGCACGCATAGAGCAGCTGCCACAGGAAGTGACAACGTAGACTTGATGAAATGGACGCCGTCTCATCGCGTTGTATGGACCCCGATGAGTGAGCTGGAATAACATGTGGGACCCTCTCTGCTCGGCTTAACCTACTCACTGAGCAACAAGCAGACACATGTCAGAGTGTGTGCGTGTGTGTGTGTGTGTGTGGACTAGGGGAGCGGCGAGTAAGAATAATTAGTGTTCCCAGTCCAAAAACATTAAAAACGCTGCCCTAAAAAGGGACCAGCATGGATAGATGACATCCCAAGGGATTACATTGCTTCGGCCTGGATCTGATGGAGTGAACTTTCACTGGAGTCTGAGAGGAGGTAAATCAGCCTGACCCGGGCACGTTCACAAGACTTGGACTGCTTTCAAAACCTTTGCAGGGACAAAGGCAGAAACTCAACAGCCAAAACACAGGAAGAGGAATACATGAGGAGAGAGGGAGGTGATGAATGGTCCCCCCTCCTTCCTCCCTCTCAGAGGAGGATGACTGTATTGTCCTGTGGGAGCAAGCAGCCTTGCGGCGCACCGTTCATGTGTCTCGGAGACAGCCAATGGGAACGCGGGGATTTGGTTCATATGTGAGTTTACTGGGTCGGAGTCGGAGCAACAGAGGAGGCGGCGGCCAATAGGAAGGGGGCCGCAACATCTGGGGGAATTAGCCAATGGGATTCTAGTTTGGTGTCTCACTGTTAAGGTCTAATTAAAGTGGTGTGTGTGTGTGTGTTTGGAGGGGGGGGGGGCAGTGAGGTGAAAACAAGAGCTAGAAAAGAGGAAGGCTCTTTGAAGGCTTGAATTAAAAAACAGAACTTACAATACAACTTTATTTCGCGCATTTCATGACAGTTGTAGCTATAACAAAGTATTTTACATTAACAAAATAGCAATAATACAACAATAAATTAATTAAAACACAAATTAATCAGATGGGGTGAGGCCATTTAAAGAGGGAAATCAACCCAAACACATTTTTTTCAGCAGTTGAAACAAAGCATTCTGATTAATATTGCGTTTGTGGAATATGAGTTAAGCAGCAAAATCCACCCCTTTTTAGCCATCTCAGGGGGTGGCCATTTTGTCATTTCTGTCAACTGAAAATGACATCACAACTACCCAGGGCTCAGGTAACGACCAATCACAGCTCACCTGTTTTCTAAAGCTGAGCCGTGATTGGCCGTTACCTGAGCCCTGGGTAGTTGTGATGTCATTTTCAGTTGACAGAAGTGACAAAATGGCCGCCCCCGGAGATGTCTAAAAACGAGTGGATTAACTCTTATTCCACAAACGCAATATTTATCAGAATGCCTTGTTTCAACTAATGCGCTTGCATAGAACATATTCTTGAAAAAAAATATGTTTGGGTTGACTTGCCTTTTAAAGATTTGGAAGAAAATCGAAGCATCTTAACAAGTGCTTCAACTGCCAGCGGAATAAATAAATGTATCGTGAGTGGTACTCGACTAAACGAATATACTGTACATCTGTGTTCTTCTTTTCATTTCCTGTAGAAATGAATAAGTCCTGTGAAGACAGTTGAGTCTCTCTCCACGCTATAGAGGCTTCTTATTGTCCCCAACACAATGTCCCCCACTTGCACCTCCATTGAGACACTCTTGTAAAAGATAGACACGGCCAGGTGTGAATGGAACTCACATACACACTTTTCGCACACACTTACACACTTTCAAGCGGCTCAACCTGAGACTTAACAGCAAAGGCCAAGGGTGACAGACGAGGTTTATTGTTGGCTTTTTCCTGTTTTGACTCTTTCGGTCTGGGCGCTAAATGATTTAGTGCACATACGCGACAATGCTACGTGCATCGACATCATCAAAGCGGCTTTTGCTTACTAGCGAATTTGGGTGGGAAATGACATCACAAGATGAAACCAGTGTATTCCTAAAGTCTCTTTTCTTTTTCTATTGTACTTAACTAGAGTGACTAGCTAGTAAGTAGCGCTAGATGCTAACCAGTAGAATTGTATAATGTGAGTAGCGCTAGTATCTCACAGCTGTAATGACTTTAAGTCGCTGGTCATGTAAGCCGCACGGCTCAGGAATTGGAACGGCCAAGCAGGAATGTGGAATCCAGAATGTGATGGCGCCAGCCTCAACAGCGATTGTTAAGTATTAGAGGCACATGTACGAGTTCAATCAAGGCACTCAGTCAAGTGCACATGCTCACACGTGTGTTCATTTGTCTTCCTGTGCGCCGTTGTGACTTTGATCAGTGACAGTGCACACAAGCGCCTCATCCGAGCGTGACAATGCGCAGTTAGTTGAGGCCAAGTGTAATTAAAACGAATGGCTCTTTTGCATATGCCGGCTAATGTTGGCACCAGGATGTCAGAGTCAGAATCCATCCGGGCAAAGAGTTTGATTTCATTTAATCTCCCCCTTCTACTTGTCCTCTCCTCACTCTAGATTCCATCATTCCCGACTTGGACGGCGACACTCGGCAGCAAAGGCTCATCGTGGATCAGTGTTAGAAAGATGAAATAATCATGTTGTGCTCTGCAGTCAGTTAAGTGCATCGGAGCTGGTGGTACGCCAATCCAGCTTCGCCGGGCTGTTGTTATTATTCTTTGATCAGACCGGCAGGAATAACAATCTATAATTCATAACACTCAGTCTAGTCTGGGGAAGACGAGGCTCGGCACCTTTAATTATTGATCAAACACAACAGATTTAATATCAATCACTAGCGCATCGGCAACAGTGAGCAAAAGTCAGAGGAACATATCGCCGTGGTTGTCCAACCCTCGAATGAAAACAAAAAATGAATCAACATACATAACGCTTGATGCAGTGGGGGCGGGGATGGGGGCTGGGCTGCTGCTGTGCAAACAGAAACGCTGGCTTAGCCTGGAGATTTGTTCACACGGACCACAAGGACGCGCCAATTAGTGCAGGATTTGAGCGCAACTACAGTGCGTCGTTTAACAAATCTTTTTCCGAGGAAGTGCTCAGAGAATACCAAATCGTTCTAAAAGTGTAGTGTATGTCCAACCTCAAATAGAAGGCCACTGTCTCTAGTGAGGGGATGTTCCATTTGTTCACCGAGTCAAAAGTCAGTTACCCGATGAGTGGGAACCGTGTCTTGAAGCAGGTTAGAGACACTGAAAGAAGACATGACTTCAAATGTGGAGTGACCAGACAGGTTTTTCAAAATGCAAGTCGTCATTGAGACAAAGTTGCTCAAATGCGCTCCAATCGAAAGCAGCTACCCTCCACACGAGCACCACTACGCTGCAAAGCGTTTTTTGCCGAGGCCGTTGAAATTCAAAGGAGCACGGCATCCAATCATTTCGACAAAATTCGTTAATTACTGCTTGCGGCTTTAAGTTACAGTCAAGCCCGAAATGATTCATACAGCAAATTTTGGGCTTGGCTGAAGGCCTATCCCTGTTGCAAATATTCTAGATACATTCAAACCCCAAATTAATCATGTCTCTGGAGTATGAATAATTTCGGGCTTTATTGTATAGTGTCATCAATCGCATATAATCAACAAAATACTCATCTATTTTCTGTATGGGTTACTTACTTTCAAAAATGTTTGTAATTGCTTGTAGGTACCGCCAGATGGATTCAAAGCATTTTTTTTCCTGTTAGATAAGGCTACGGCCTGACTAAACAAAGCTCCTCTCCTCAATTCAACATTGGCACCAAGATGCCACCAGATGGCTTTTATTAGACATGGCTTTTTCCTGAGAATAACAGCAAATAGGTGAGCGAAAAGGCCAATTTACAAATGGCGAACCGCGAAATATGCAGTATAGCCTTTATAGAGAAACAACCTTTCACATTCACGAACAATTCATTTCGAAATCCTTTATTTAGTCTTCGGTTACACTACAGTCAACGGATGTTTTTGGAAAGGGAACGTTGGGACCTCAGACGGATGACTCACCAATCACTGACAGAATTCGGAGGTCTAAAGCAAATCATCTCGAGTTCGTAGGATCGGGGAAATGTGCTGCAACGTGCGGTGAATAGACTGAGTTGATGAAGGTCAGCAGCTGGAGAAACACACACCCACACACACACACACACACTATCTGCAACTCCTTGCTTTTCGACGTCCTTTTCACTTACAAGATTGTGATTGGAAACACACGCATGCACTTACAGTGTAGAATTCCCACATTGTGCGTTCCATATTGAGCGACGGAGACCGGGGAAGAGAAAGATAGCGGGACTTTCCCCCGGATTTCAAAAATTGAGGGAGAGAGGAAGCAGACAGTGGGAGCGACGGAGGACAGGAACAAACAGAAGAGGAGGGGAAAATGCATGGCTCGTCTTGAGCACCGGCCCATTTCTCTTTCCCACAGTGGAAATGACCCTGGAATAAAAACGCCGGGCGAAAGGGGGCACATTGCATGACACGGGAGAAAATAAATAAGTCAAGAAATTGTGTGACACAAGAAGGCATTTCAGCACTTTTCCCTTCGCGGTTCCAGTGAAAGCAAACGTTCCAAGAAACTCTGTCGCTCTTGTCCTCTACTAGCCCGCTTGTCTGTCCGTCTCCTTGCGTCTGTCTGTCTGTCAAGGTTAATGGCATGTCTCCAGGGCTGGCTGCCAGCGTTGCCATTGGTCTCACGCACGGCCACCAACGCTGCTCCATATGGCCTCGCTACGTGCGCGTGGGGGTGTGCATGTGTGTGTGTGTGTGTGTGTGTGTGATATGGATCAGTCGTCATGATGGTGATTCAGTTCCGAGGTGGTGTGCGGGAGCCTGCGTGTGGTCGGCTCAAACAGCCAGCTGTTGGCATTCAGGTTTGTGTGCGTAATAACAGGAGAAGCCCTCTCTGGCATTCGAAAACTTGCCATGTCATCTCAATCTGGGGCGGCCTCGCAGTGACGTGAGAACAAGGGAGTCTTTCTCCCAAGTGTGTGTGTGTTCACATTAGTGCATGAACCCGGGTGCAAATAGTGTTACTTGAGTAGCTTCATGCTCATGAGCCAGTGTGTGCGTGTGTGTGTGTGTGTGAGCCAAGTGCGCTTTTCAACCACTACCTGAATGAATGCGCACATGCGTTCATGGAGGGTGGTCTCACCTGTGCATTACACGTGGAGCCAGAATTAATTCTCCCATGGCGTACAGAAAGTGCACTTGGCAAAAAAAGAAAGGAAAGACTGTCATATTAGAAATAGCTGAATTTGTTGGTCCCTTTTGGCAGCTTGCTTTTGTTTAAATGCACGTCATCACGAGTGTGTTATGATGCAAAGCTATTAAAATCACAGTTATTCAAGAGTAGGATTGCAAAATTGCAGGAAGTTTCAAAGCTGGAAACGTTCCATGGGAATGGAAGAGGAATTCACAACATTAAAGGTTGCCTCCTAATAGGGAGTATACATAGTTATGGAACATGCATTTTAGTACAACCCCTGACCAAGGCCAAAATGCAGAGGTGTGGCTGAAAAAGCTTTTTGGTTTTCTTGTAGAATGAGACTTTGTTGGTAGTTTTAAATGGCGCAGTAAAAAAGAGGCATTTGCGCCGTTGTGGGAGTAAGCACAGCTGACCTGTTTCCAGGCCAGTGAAAGTAGCTCTACTCATTCCATTGAAATTCAGAGCAGGAGAGGCAAACGCTGGAGTCCACGCACAAGATTGAAGCATGCAAAGTATGTTTCAAATCAAATCTAATTTTATTCATACCGCAGCTTTCACACATAAAATGCAACTCAAAGTGCTGTACACTAAAAACGTCAAAATACAACATAGAAAGAGAACCCGCTCCCGTCTTCTCTCCCTCTCAATATACACAAAGACAGATATCCACAAGCACACCTGCACTCACACACACACACACATATTACCTGAAAAGAGACACGGCAAGACACAGAAAAACCATATGAGGAAAGAGTACCCAAGGGGAGCTCATCCACACTGAGAGGAATGACAGCCCATGGCCACGGGGAGCACCACCACCAAAAAGACCTGCGGGCCACATCAACTGGGGCAGACCCTAAAACATAGTGCAGGAAAGCCAGCCACACCACCCAGCGCGGAGGCCCCCCCCTTGAGGAAACACTGGCGCTAAAACCTGGAGGAAAAAAAAAAAAAAAAGGAACTACATGCAGATTTCTAATTTCTTCAATTATTCCTTGGGTTCATTGCACACTGTTGTCATATTTCCGAATGAAATACGATGAAACCCTCCACACATCAGCGGAACACAAATCTGTCTGCCCGCGCCTGGATCAAATCCACCAAAATCGTGTTACACCACCAGCGCCACAACTTAGACCTGCTTTTATCTGGTCTACCTTCTGTCATCAAATTGTCAGGTGACACTCTCGGTCCGCCAGAACGCCTAGAAAGGCGCAGCGGAGTCTGCCAAATTACCGAACAAGGTAAACTACACATGCCCCGGTACAAAAATGAAGATGCGCCCGTTTTTGAGCACGTGTCTGTCTACGAAATTAGAGCCCTAAACATTACAAGTTCGATTTTTTGGAACGTACAATCAGTTCTCTATAATGTAACTCTGCAACCTATTTGTTTGGCAACAATTCCTTTTGTATCCTTTGCACTCTGCATCATACTGGTTGGTGACATTATGCAAGCAGTCAACTTCTTTCAATATGTTTGTATTGTTGTGTAACGTGACACCCCATCTGCACAACGTGAGGCATCCAGAGGCCAAATAATCTACATTTAGAACTTTTTTTTTTTTTTTTTTTTTTTTTGTAGAAATGCTTCAAGACAAAACTTGTGTCCAAAAGTCAACTTGGAGCCATTAATCAAGTGGGGAGTTAAAGTTTCACCCCCTTGACTCAGATTCTCCTCCTCTCTTATGACCCTTCACTAATGGAGGCAGCTCAATTGGCCTGCCTCTTGTAACATTTTACCGTGTTTGTTTTGGGACTAAAACAGGACGCATCTGGCTTACAAACAGCTTATTTAAGTATTTAAAATATCACATAATCAAGCCCTGTATAGAATGAAAAATAATAAGCACAGACTTTCACAAATGACCCTCCCAGCTGCCGTGCGAGAGAGGAAGACGGCAAACCACATCTTAGCCTGCCAAAAATCACATTTCCCCCTGCACGCGGCAAGTATTGCTGCTTTGCATTAAAGCGGCACACATGGATGGCGACGCCGGCGTCCGCCCACCTCACATTTCATTAGCGGGGGCACGCTCAAAACGTTACGCCAGCCGCTACGATGCCATAGCGATCTCATTGAGTCATCAAAAAAAAAGTGGTCGTTTAAGAACAGGAAGAGGGAGCAAAGCACCCATTGGAGCAATGGAAAGCAGAAGGTTTCGGGGTCGCACCCCATCACTACATGCATGATGTATTTTACACAACAGTACAGTGCTTAACGATGCGAGTATTCAAGCTCGGCATACTTAATGAGAGTCCTAATGAACCGCAGAAGAAGCTTTTTTGAAGGCTTTATCAGAAGGTAGGTGAGCATTAACATATGGTGTAAAAAATGATGGATGAAACATTTAAACACAGTACAATCACCCAAGGGGTTGTAGTCTTCTTTTTACACTAGCACCAATTAGGGATTAGCGATTTTTGCTAGTCGACTATAAAATGATGAAAGTAGAGTAGTCCTCACACTTATACCAGTGTTAGATTTTTCATTATCGTTAGTTTTTGATTGGTTTTAACTTTTGTTTTTGCAAATTCACTTAGTTTTGATTTGTTTTTAGAGCGTGTTGGTTAGTTTTTAATTTTCCAAAATGCATTAGTTGTAATATTAGTTTTAGGTTTTTTTTATTATATGGAGTATTTCTTAGGGTGCAGAATAAAAAAAGTACAAAAAGTATTTTGCAATAAAGTACACTACAACTCAAATGACTGTTTAACCTTCCTTCTTTTGATTTTATGTACAGTAATACCGAAATTGACAAAGACAAAATTAAAGAACATTTTTGCTTTAATTCTAGTTCATTTTATAAACATAAGATGCAATTTCAGTTATTTATTCATCATTACTATTATTATGTTATTTAATTAACGAAATGCTTCTTCAATGTTTGTTTTAGTTACTTTTTTCATTTCCGTTAACTATGATAACAACGGCCCGACCATTTTTGCGTCACAGACCAGTTTCACAAGGAGAAATTTCAACGGACAAGCGTGGCAACAAATAAAACCAAATGATGAAAAATACAACAACCCGCTACGCTAATTGTCGTCGTAGTATTTAGTGCGAGTCTTGCATACGCTTCTCTTCAACAAAGCGGCCGGCCTCATCTCGAGTTCCATAGAGAGAACTTTCTGCTGACTATTACGATCTGTGGAGCCGTGAAACGTCCGGCCAAAAAGGCGACGCGGTCTTCATGGATCAGCGTGGGTCCGAGAGTACGAAAATAAGCTGGTGATGGATGACAACAGCGGTTAGCCTGACTAGCTTTGGCTATTTTGATCACCGCTCGTCTTAAAAGAGTCATACCTGCGGTACTTTGGGACTAGCGGTGAGGAACGAGTGCTAAAATAATTCTTACTCTTATATGACAGTTAATAATGTTACTTGGAAATGGTCTGCACAGTTAATTAAGGTTTTATGATGGCCAGAGTTTGAGGCTGGCTGGAATTGATTTCTTTCTATCATTTCCTGCGGAGAAATAATGTTTTGCTTCTATCCATGCTACACCCTAAAGCGATTGTTGCACATCTCATTCTTAAACATATATGCATTGGACAGTAAATGTTATTAACATGCAGTGTAAGGGATGACAGTGGCTCTCTGCAAATTAGAGCCCCTGAGCCAAATTCGGACTCGTAGCCAAGACTATGTAGTATGCATAACATCCAAAGATGTGAGGTTTTCATAAATCCTCATAATACAATGTAGACATTAAAAAAAAAAAAAACAATAAAGAAGTTCCATTTATTAAAGCCGTCTCTGCTGTTTATGATTCATGCACCGATCCATGTTTGGTTTTAATCAGGCTACCGCAAAAACGAGTGACAAATATATTTTCAGCATGTTTGAGAAAACAACTCATTAATACTGCAGCGGCAATACATGCGACTATTAGATGATGAAGTCCCTCCCCCGCAGCACATGTGGATCAGTTTAAACACGCCCGGGTTTGGCCCACTTTCACAATGTCACAGGACATTTATCTTTATTCCCTTCTTCCTCCCGTGTACCTTCGAGAGAAATGACTTTTACACATGTGCTCTCTGCACCCTCTCCTCTTCCTCGCTCACTTTTGCGAACACGGTTTTTGCGCCTCCTGCATGCATGCATGGGCTTCTTGGGCTGCCATCTGGAAAACATATCGTTCCACCCGCCCTATGGAAGCTTAATAAGGGAGGGCTTTCATTTTGGCTTGGCTCCTTTCAACCTCTTGTCCTCTCCCACTCCCAGGAGTTGTGACAGCTGAGAAATCAGAAGTCACTTTATTCTCATTTGTTGAGAGGACGTGTTTTCAGATTGTATTCTGAGAAAGTGACAAATAGTGAAATGTGATCATTGTTGAAACAAAAAAAAAAAAAACTTCTGTAGGAAACAAGAGAACTACTTCAAGTGTGAGGCACGTCACTCTTCACCTTCCCGCATCTTTATAAGCATCTTCCTGGCCTGAATGATCCCGCCTTGGCTTGCAAACGGTATCCTAAATAGAACATAAGAGCAAAAACGCAAAAAAAAAAAAACAGCAAAGAGCCTCTCGAGCCGTGTCTAGACGAGCTGTGACACACAAACAACAACTCCTCTTGACTTGCACCGTATCAGCCGTAATGACCCCGACCACCTCCGGTTCACTTATATAAGAAAAGATTACACAAGCGGCGACACCGGGAGGAGCAGACGAATATAGCTCAGCCAATCTTTGTGTATGTGCGCGTGCATGTGTTGGATCAAGTGTGTGTATGTCAGTATATGTGAATATGCGACTGAGACGGGCAGAGATGGAGGAGGAAGGTCCTGGGGAAGTGAGCAATTTTTCATATCGCTGCAGCTTGAATGTAGAAACAGTTTGGGCTGTTTTTTGTACCGTCCCGCCCCCAAAAGTACTTTTTTTTTTTTTACATTCTGCAGGAGAACCATCAGTGAGGTAAACGTGAAGTAAATGCAGCAAATTAGTGGGAGAACAGAGAGCAGAGTCAAGGGAGGGTGGGGTGTGATTGGGGTGGGGGAGTGGAGGTGTGGGTCTGACTTAAACAGCAGAAGGCCTGCGAGAGCTACTTCCACACTTCAAGGGCTTTTGTGACAGCGAAGCGGCGCCGTTCAGCACCGTCAGCAGTTTTGCTTGTGAGTGTGTGTGTGTGTGTGTGTGTGTGTGTGTGAGTGAGGTACATGTGTTTCTATCCACAGGGAATGAAAACTCCCTGTTGTTGTTGTATAAAGCAAGGACACCGCACAAGTGAAAGGACGCACACATTCAATCACATATCTACAGGGCTCTTTTATATAAATAATAAAATAGTGGCCGCAACATTAGGTACACCCGCATCTAATGAGCTGTGTCAAAAATAATTAGAAAAGACAGTGAGGACCCCCATCTAAAGAATATTTGCCCGTGAGCATCGCTGCAGACTCTTTGTATGTGTTACTGTAGCATCAGTTTTAAAGTTTATAAATATCGTGACATCTATGCTAATTTCCATGTTAGCATTAGGCTAGCAGATGTTTGTTAGCTGACATTATTTGGTTTGGTTGAACACTTTGGTGTTGCCTTATGCAATGTTTCATTCTCTGTTGATTATATCCACTTTACAGTAAACTGGGAGCGACATAAAGAGCTTGAAGCAAGCACGCTTCGCACTTAATTTGGAGAACTACTACCTCTCAGTAATTGGGGTTGATGAATGTAAAGTACAGCATTATGGGAGCACATGGCTTTCATTAAAAACAAAACTGTAATTTCCTTCATTTCCTTTTATCCTACGCAGTAGTTGCAGAGGAAAGTTTGGGGTCTTTGTATGAATAGAGTGTATCCTCGAATGGCATTTTGACCATTTCACATGAATATGTATGACCGCTTCTGTAGTGATGCACTGCTGCAGTCATTGCTTCTTTTTTAAACAACTCCACATTTGCACATACAACCCATTTAACAACATGCAAATGAGAGAGGAAATGAGACACTGTGATTAAACAAGTAGCCAGAGGGCTCATAGCAAGTAATAATAGTACATTTTTACTCTCTTGGTTGAGGTTAGCAGCCTCTCAGGAAATTAACATCTCCACGAACCTCTCCATAAGGAAGGTACTTTCAGAATTATTGGAAGACAAGAGCATTGCGCCTATTACTAAAATGCAATATAGTTATACTTTGAAAATGTGTCGACTTTGCTCCCCAAGAGGAATCGTAGCATGACAGAGTCGCAGAGGGAGAGTTAACCATCTCTGAAGTTGTCCACCTGGCAGCGGCAGGGGGATTTACAACAATATGTAAGCCCTCATGCGCAACGTATTGCAGCAGTGAGAGCAGAGCGAGGTCAGGACCAGCCGTTTAAAGTATGCCTTGGAATATTCTTACTTGGTCATCAGAAAAACTCAAATATATCTCTGTGGACCTCCTTTAATTGTTTGATACTGTATGTGTATATGCACCACAAAACACTAAGTGGTGGATGGCGAACTGTCAGTTTCATGTCACAGTCGGGTCAAGTCAAGAGCAACTTCTAACTGCTGTTTCAACAACATTGAATCAATGAAGAAAGATGCAATTTTTGGCATTCATTGAGAGTTCAATAGGCTACGCTTACAAACTCACACAATTTGAACATGGTCCAAATAAAGCTGACCTATGCTTCCACACAGCAGAACGAAACAGGAATTAACAATCATTGATTAAGAAGATGCTTAACTACACAAACGTGAACCTTTCATAAAAGTCTCTAAGTATCTAGAAAATTGCTATTAAAAACTATTATACGAGTGATTATTTTAATTGATTAGCTAGCAGCCCACCGAAACAGCTAACAAGGAGCCATTTGTTTTCCACGAGCTAAACAATACACAACATAACCTTGTTGTTGCAAAGCTCACATCAATTAAAGTCCAGTGAACCCCACCATTTGTGGGGAGATGGCCATGAATCGCAAAACCACGATTAATTTATGCCCACTGACAAAGTCTTACACTGTAATGTTACTGCCTACAAATGCCACAAGATGGCGGCTATGCTTTAAGTTTGAATGAAACTCCGCAACTCACCTTAACATCGGTATGCCAAGAGACGGCACTAAAGTACGACTTTTACATTCACATGCTGGTAATCCCCGCCGTTAACTGAATCATTGTTAACAGCGGCCATGTTGTTGTTTTTTTTTTTGCTTGCTATGGTGTGAAAGTAATGACTGATCGACGTTGACTAAGAACCGAAGATTCTTTACTAAAACAGATTTTAGAGTTTGTATCCAGGTTAATTGTAAATGTGTGTGTGTTTTTTTTTTAAAATACAGTTAGAATAAATGTATTGTGGCAGAGTATTTGTGGCAGAGTATCGATGTTCAAATTCTGTTCGTGCTGCCCCCAAACGGTGATGTTGCCACTGACTCACATTGGCTTTTAATTACAACAACAACGTGTGTAAGCATTGTCGAAGCCTCGGTGACAGTCGCTGCTGCTAAACGAATAGCAAAGCAAGCATAAACAAACACTCCTGCATCATCCAGGAAGCTGTGATGAGTGAAGAAGAATGTCAACACACACACACACGGTTAGGGTGAGTGTGATGGCACTCAGCAGTAAAGTGCAGCCATCCCTGGCTGGCACATAGGACACACATTCACTCTGTGACAGAGTGTCACACCACATGATTTATGACGGGTAATTATGGTTATGGAGGTGACATCATATCCTACTCACTGGCTCCCCCATGTACCCACATTGTGTGTGTCTGTGTGTTGTTCGACTCATTAGTTATGCTGTCTGGATACAGTAGCAACTATCTTTGTTATTTTATTTTCACAGAAGGGAAGACAAGACATGTCACAACAACATAGCTCACCCTTGTTCCAGACGTGCAAATGCACATACACAAAAATATGCACGTATGGGGCTCACAAAAAGAGTGTCAGAAAACAGCTTTTCCGTCTCAAAAATAAATACTTTACCTAATCTAAGAACACAGCCTATTATTGCTGCTTTTGAAAAAAAATCTACCTCAGCAAAGACAGGCTCAGCCCAAAGAAAAGTAGAGCACAGAATTTCTTTTCAAGGATTGACTGAATTTAGAGTGGCACCTTCAGTGTAGTACCAAATTGTGCCACAACATGCCGGGCAGCACTGAGGTCTACAGTCAGATATGCAGCAAGAAGAAGAAGCAGGGAAGGTCCCCAACTAGTGTCGTATGCTCCATTTGCATGTGTTGCTGCTCACTGTGCTTGTTGAAAGGTTCATAATAACTGTAACATCTATGCTAATTTCTGTTATCCTGCCTATGAGGTTCCTTATTATATGTTAGCATTGAGCTAGCAGACTTTCATTAGCCAAAATTACACCATTTGGTTGAAAAAAAATGGTGTTTGTCTTTTGTATTATGTGTCTGTTTTACACTTAACTTCACTTGGGAGTGAGTGAGTCTCCTTTTCATGACCTCAAAGTGATGTTATATGATAGTTTCAAATGGTCTCCCTAAATCAGGTTTTCACCTGGGTGGGTCTGTGATGAATGGAGGCTGACTGTAGGTGACAAAATATAGCATGGTGCTGTGGCACTTACCACGTCCGCCTCGTAGTCGAGAAGTTCCGGATTCAAATTTTGGCTCAGGCCTTCCTGTGTGGACTATGCTTGTGGTTTCCTGCATCCGCCACCCCCCCCCCCCCCCCCAAAAAAATACAAGTTAGTTTAACATAAGACTCTAAATTGTCCATAGGTGTGGATTTAGTGTGAATGGTCTAACCCTAACCCTGAATGACCGGTGACCAGTGGAGGCGTCTTTCAAAATAACACATATATAGGACTGTATAAACTTTCAAGAGTTGGCAAATACTTCTATGTTGATTCACCAAATATGTCTAATTAGAAGTCTTCCACACCGCTTTGGGCAGTCTGGAAGCTCACAAAGTCGGTCATGAGCCGAGTTTACGTGCAAAGGTCAGTGAGGTGTACATGGCAGCAGGCTTAATAAGCCAGTTTGGGAAAACAAAAGGATGAGCAAATAAGAGGAACTGCATATGAGTCATCGTGAGTGGTTTTATCTTATAGCAGACAGTCATAGCCACAGGCTCTTCATACAGAACCAGGCTTCAAAAGTCCACATTTGAACTACAGGCAGCAGCAGTCCAAAAAAAAAAAAAAAATCAAAACAGCCTCTCTGTCTTGAAAGTTGCCAAAGAGCATCATTTACATACGCTTTACAAAATCCAAACACATCCCCGCCCCTGACCCTGACAACTGTTTTAACTAAAGTGACCTGACTTCTGCAGCTTTTTGCCCCTGGGCTCAAATACAAATTAGAAACTTCACAAAGCAACTTGAACGAGTGGACCCGCTGGCCTGCGCCGAATCCTTCACAAGGTCATTCGGAAATAATTCATATAGCCGGAACAAGTTACTGGGCTGGTGGCCAAACGTAGTTTTTCCACACACAACTTTATTAAGCAATTTGATGTTTGTAATTACAAAATCAAGCGTACTTCATCTTGCTCATGTTCCAGTCTGCCTCTCATGCGCGCCGTCCACTTTGATGCGTCATGCACTCCTCTCATGTCTCAGCATAAGAATGGGCCTCCTGCACAGCTGCATAGTTCTGTGAATCCACAAACATGGATTCGTATAAATTTTTTTGACAAACCACAAATTAAGTGATGGTTTTAAAGTATCACAAGACACAAAACACACACAACTGTATACTGTCAATTTACTGTAATGACATCTTATACATGTTTAGCATCACCTTGGAGGTTGAGTTTTCATTGTTATTATTAATCTACTTGTTTTTTTGTTTTTTCACTATCCAATAAAAAACATATATCCAGTTCCTATATTGCTTGTCCTCAACATCAAAATTTGCGGAATGTAAAAGGAAGCTACAGTATTGAAAAACTCCCAACGAACTTGTGTTTTGATTGTTCTTCGGGGAAAAAAAAAATCATGAGAACATCTCATAAAGCCCACTTGGGATCTGCTGGTAAAACCATAAGAGCTTCGAAAGCCAACTCACATGTATGATAATGAACAACATGTCTTGCGAGGTCGACCTCTCAATGTGTGTGTTGAGGTGAAGGTTGAGCCTTCTATGGCTGTGCTTATAAAAATGTTTCATGTGAGAAGACAGCACTGATCCACTCAGATTCAAACATCAGAAGCCGTTTGTTCAAGTGTGCCCATCTACATCTGCTTTTGACAGCCTTCCAGCACCCCAGTGCACCTATAGAGTTGTGATCTTGTGTAAAAACAATCTCCAATACTTAGTCAGATATTCCATTGTTCACCTTGCTGCACTTTGCAGGATAAATAACACATTTTGAACACTATGATATCCTTTGGAGACAATTTACTCACTGCTAACAAATGGGATGTAAAAAATTGAAACAGTATGGTGTTCCACAGGGCTCAATTTTGGGGCCCTTGCTGTTTTCATTGTATTTTCTACCCCTGGGTTACAAGCCTGAGGTCAGTGTACCAGATGCTACTGGAGGTACCGAGGACTAAGCGGACGCTCAGAGGGGATCTAGCTTTTTCCGTTGCTGGTCCCTCTCTTTGGAATGACCTCCCGCTAAACGTTAAAGTCAAAAAACACATTTTTATTCAATGGCTTTTGAATCAGCATGGGACTCGGGATTGTTTTAGTGTTTTATGGTGTTTGCTGGTTTTGTAATCGATTTAAACAGTGTTCAAATATCCATTGCTTCTAAGACCGTGACTATCGATGCTAACAATTAGCTTGTCCAAAAGTGCTAGCATTAAGCTAAGTACCGGTAGTTTCTAAAATTGAGATATGATAGTTGCGTTATTAATTGGTGGATTAAATTAGGTTATATCGCCACTAACAAAATGCACCGGCCACAGCTGGCTACGCTAATACTGTATGTGCTTGGACTGATGAAAATGTCATTAGAGTCATGCTTCATAAAATACAGGATACATCGAAATCAGATACATTTGAGTCCACACCATAGTCGTCACAATGCCGCTAAAGGGGAATATGTTGGCTGTCATTGAACTTACTGGGTTACTCATCGGGGAAGCGTAAGTGTTAAAAAATGCTGTGTCAATTTATTCAACAGATGTTGGCCCTGAAAAGGAGTGAGAACTTGCTGCGCTACAGGAAGTGTCAAAAGTGACGACGAAGATTTACAAGCAACACGTAAATGTGGAAGAATTGTGACGCTTGCACCTGCTTGTTTTTGCCGGCATACATTTTTAATTCTTAAATCCTCGCTTCCTCTTCTGTTCCACTGTGCTGGCCCCAGCTCAGTGGAAGCTGAGTGTTCAAATGATGACAACTGTCCGTGGAGATGATGTAATTTAGGTTGTGTCACAGCAACGCTGACACATTTTAATTTTAGCACTGCGGGCTGCATGTAGGTCGCCGTCTGCAACTGCCTGACCCACTCAGTTCTCTCTTTCAGCGCCATGAAAAACACATCCCGCTTGCAGAATCATTTGCGTTAGCTGTGCGATGAGATTGTTAGATAGGCCCGACGCACTATTTTTAGACTCTTCCTTACGCTTACACAACGGCGGTTTCGCCGCTCCTCTCTGCGCAAAACTGCATCAACACATGCCATGACAGCCTTTCAGAAATTTTGATCCAAGCCTCTGTGTTCTCAGAACTTGCTTGGAGCCTTTTCAGGCGTACGACAGCACACAACACCTACCACTATGACTCACAGGCGGTTGGAGCACAATGCTCAACAATGAGTTCGTCGTGTGCAGTACACAGTGTGCCATAATGTCTAAATGACTCCAAAGTCTGAATGTAGGTGGACTTGTCCGAATCTTTTCATGCGCCTAATAGCCTCCCATCTGTGCTTGTCGTGAAGCTCTGAGGCTATTTGCAGCGGTGCATGACTCCACATTCATGTTTGCATCAGCGTCAACTCAACAGTGATGCCACATTACTCTAAAAAAAAAATATATATATATATTTTTTACAGTAAGAACCAACCTAACATGTTACTTTTCTCAGAGAAGTAATCAGACTACAGTTACTTTACAAGGTCAGAATTCTTCACTTATCAATAACTCTCAAGCGGCAGTGCTGTTAACTGGAAGAAAAGGACATTTGAGAACACTTGAAATGGGTTAGTGACATTTTTTGCATTTTAGGTATTTTGATGTTTCAAAAAAAAAAAAAAATTCTCTTTTGTTGTATATGTCAGTTTTATAGTAAACGTCATCTTGGAGTGACAAACAGCTTGAAGCAAGCATAATTTGACCTCAAATTTGGAGTACTGTGTGAGGTGTGAGTGAGAACACTAAAAAGTGCGTTTTAAAAACTAAAACAAGTTTTTTAATATGGTCTCTACATCACAGTCTGGTTGACTCCAAAATGCTTTCTGAAAAGGTTTGAGGGGGAAAAAAAAAGTGGATGAATGTAAACACACTCCAAAGTCTTCTGTATTTTATAGTGTATGTTTACAACCATATTTTCAAATCATTAAGTGCCAGTCCACGGTTTATCTACCGATGGCGCTTTAATGGGGGCACTACCCTGTTTATCAAGAGCCTGAGGGTGCGAACATGTTCCATGTCCACTCCCAGACACCATTTAACCTCACAATAACCATCCACTATTGGATTGTACTGTAATGCTCCGAGGCCCGGCCCAGACTATCCTAAGTAAACAAAAGTGCAATCAGTGCTTTGTGTTGAGCCGTTTCAGCGGCTGACCACAACACTGATTATATCATATCCCAGAATTCGCAGAGTCACAACAGCAGACATTTTTGCATCTCAAAATTTGATGTGTTTATGAATCAGTTTTTTAGCACCCTCAAAACCAAAAGGAGATGAGAGATAAACATACGTGGGGAGAGTCACAGGGGCTTCTTTATAAATGGTCGTATTTATACATCAATATTCTATTTGAACTTCTGCTTTTCTTCTGTTTCCTGCAATGGCATTTGATCTAAATCCAGCCGGCGGCACCGCAAAGTTGGGCTGCACGCCATCGCAACAGTTTGCGTATTTCTTTCGATGTATGCGCTTTATGACAGATTAATGGCTATAAAGTGCCTATAGTGCGGCCTTTGTGGTGGCTCCAACTGCCTTTGCGGTGTTTAAAGTGTGTTTATGTCGAATTTATGATATTTTTATGCCCTTGCCTGCCAATATTTTTGTCCTGCACAATATCTCCATGGTTGCTAAGGAGTGATTCCCCCCCCCCCACACACACACTTTATGTTTATCTCATCTCATATAGGAGGGCATATGAGGGTTATACAGTTAAGAGTAAGAAGCAGTGCACTTACATGGTAAAGCAGCTGTATTGCATTGTAAGATTTTATCAGTGTCAGGCCAGCTTATGCTTGCAAACCTGGCGCTTATGTTTTTGAAGTCTGCCTCGGAGGGGAAAGGCCTCAGGAAGCCTTGGAAAAGTCAAGAATTGACTGGATGGATAATCCGGACTATATTGTGACTTGCATTGAGGGGATAAGTCATTCGAAGCAACGGTACGTTAATAATAGACAACTGTTGTATCACGTTTGCGTAACGACTTGAACGTAAATAACGCTCATATGAATTGCAAATAGCTGTATACACAATAAATGTGAACGAGGATTCATCTTATAACCTTATTGTTTTCAAAATAGGAACACTGGATAAAGGTGAGCCAGAAACAGTCTGTTGTAAAGGAAAAGGAAAGAAAAAAAAACATGTACTGGTACCAAAGAGTCCAATCTGTATGAAATGCTCTCAGAAGCTCGACTCAATTAGTCACATTCGACCACAGCTTCAAGGAAAACCTATAATAGAAACACATGCAGGGACGATGCCATTAAGCACAGCTAAGGCCTTTTAGCCAAACAGCTGTAGACGAGAGATTCTTTTCAAATAAAACATCCATGCTGGTCTTTTCAACAAACCTATGATTACGTCTCAACTTTAGAGGATACAAACACACTAGTTGTTCTCGTCATTGGGAAAAAAGTGACATATACTCAGCAGCCACGATATGAAGTACACTTGAAATCTAATTGTGGGGTTTTCAAGGTCATGCTGACTTGCCACCTAGCCTCTTCCTGTAGATGTAAATACATCTGCTGCACTTGCTGCTAGCAAAAAGCACATACGGGTACGTCCAGTGGTCACAATCAATTTTGCCACAGTTACCTTGTTAAAAAAACAGCCTTTTTCACTTTAATATAAATTTAAAAAATAGTCTTTCTAAACTTCACTGAACATAACATTTTTTTTATATAACGTCTCTAGTATTTGACTTCACATACTGAACTGTTTATAACGAAATGGTAAAACCGATCATTCACAATGATTGTTGATACAAAATAAAATCAACATGCTGGGACATTTGTAAGCTTTGTAAGCTACCGTGCTGCGACTAAACTGTAGTTTCTTTTTAAAGCTAGATAACACTTTGCCAACAGTAAGCAGTGTACAAGCAACCTTAATATTTTCATCTTTAGCTGCCATAAACTCAACATAGGGACTATCTTTCCATCTTGAAAAAGCAAACATCTCAACTAAGTTAATTGGCAAGAAGACGTGAGACGTCAACGTGCTTGTCATCCCCCAAGGTAGACATTCATTCCACCAACTTTGTTTTGTTACAACGCAAAACATTCAATCTTTGAATACTAACTTTAATGAGACTACCATATTAGCTGTAAGCCTGCGATGGGATAATGCGTTGTATCGCATTTCGAATTGCTGTAAAACTGTGTTGGCACCTTGCCTGTTGACCCACAAAGGAGACAAATCAAAGTAATCCACTGAAGGTCAAGCAGAGTGTCCTGCATCCTCTCCTGAAGACAATTCTGTTGACACTCGTGCGTTCGGATAAAGAGGCCACTCGACATCAGATCAGGGGTACACGTCAAACGCACCTCACGCACTACTTCCCGTCCGATGTCGAGCTTATTGAAGACATCCGGGCGACCGTGTCTTTGGCGTGTTGACCGTGCCTTATCATTCTCATTAGCCGGCCCCGAGATGTCCCAGCACTCACAAACACACGGGGAGAGATGGAAATAATTACCATTGTCTCTTGTGGAACAGGGCGTAAATTGATACACACTAAATACTGCACCTTAGGGGTCTCTTTCTCGTCATATGTAGGAGACAAATGAACGCATCCAGAAGGAATTAATTGGATTTGGGAGCAGACTCCGGCACGAGCACCAGGACAGACAAACACCCTCTGCCTCGCCCCCCCCCCCCCTCCCTCACTCAGTGCACACACTCACCTCATTCTCCTCCTTTATTCCAGTCATGCCTTGCAGAAATGTCTGCCTGCCCCCAACCCCCACCAATGGATCAGTCTGCGTCCCTCATTACACACACACACACACACACACGCGCGCGCACAATGGCACGCTCGTCCCAAGAGGATTGCAGCCTCGCCGGCTCTCTCTTGGATACAGTGTTACCATGGCAGCCACGTTTTCTGCACGTGTAGTACGAGATGGGAGAGGGTGAATGAGACCACTCCTATCGATTCGCCGGCCGCCTATTGATTGGCAGTCTGATACGGCCGAGCACAGCAAACACGCACGCATAGTCCCTCGGACCAAGCGGGCTTTTAAATAAGCGGTAGTCGTGGAATGTGATGAAAGAATGACAAGAGTAGGCGTGTTGCACTTTTCAGTTCCAGCTGATTTTATTTCCTTCTCGGAGGAAAAGAAATACAAATAAAAACAACAATCTGTACAGAGGTCTGAGAGGCAGTGATTGACCCAAAACATTGGCTGTTTTCTTTTTTTTCTTGTAATAAACAACAAAACAATATTGGCATGATTGGACACAACATGGTCATACACAGCATATTGCACAAATGAAAAAAAAACAAAAACAACCAAAGAAAACAAAACAAAACAAAAAAAAAAATGTCTTGGAAAAAGAGAAACTCCCGGACCACAATCATCTTCAACGTGTCCAAAGATGGCCGTCCTAGTGCCTGTCGTTGATCATCATACATAAAACACACAATCTTTGCTTATAGTACAGTCAGTTTACATAAATATCTTCATGTTATTATTCTTTTAAAAATCTTAAACACAACAGCTATAGCTACATATACCTGAATCTGAAATACAAATGCTATTTGCCATGCCATAATATAGGAAAAACAATTAGCCTTTTGCTATACTTAGCCAACAGGTACAGAAAGGTTAAATACTATTTTGGATGCGGTTTTGCGCGAGAACAGATGAAGCACTTCATACACCTTCTTCCCTCCAAAGTCTAGGCAAAGTGGAATGAGAGTGAAATTCCATCCAGTGGTTCAAATAAAACTTATCTTGGAAAGTAAGAGCAGAAGAACAAGAACAAGAACAAGAAGAAAAGCACACAGAGGTATTAGCTCTATCTAAACAGTGACACTCTGGGATCTTTCAGTCCTTACAAGTCGACTGTATATGATGTGAACTGGAGTAAGACAGTCACCACTGAGGCTAATGGGAGCCTCAGTGGTGTTTTGTTTACTTGGCTGGTGGAACTGGAGTCACTGTGCCATTAAGAAGCATGTGGGTAAATACTGTAAACACGGTGTGAGGTCAGATTGTGCCAACCGAGCCCGCCCCAGCCCACCCAAACACGACATGTATATCCAAACAACAATGTTGGAGGCTACCCACTCACAGCCCCGCCCCTCAGTCACCCCGCCCCCTCGACTTTCGATAGATTTTGTACAAAAATACAAGTAAAAAAATCATGACGCACTCAAAAAGTGAGAGAGGTCAGACACTTTAAATAAGAGACACTTCTAGCCCTTCCGCGCTGGATACAGACAAGTGTATGTGCACACGCGCGCGCGCGCGCGCACACACGCACACAAACGAGACCTGTACGAGAACAATACTTCTATGTATAAAAAAATTTTGGCCGGTATAAATACATCAAATATAAAAAAAGTCATTTGACACAGAAGAGGAACTAGAAACTTGAAGCACTAGGCAGAAAGGATGCAGACTGGGATGGGGAGGGGGCGTTGGTCCTGAATTGTGCACTGAGTGTTTTAAGAAAGCTGAGAAAGGTTTTCTGAAGTCGGGAGTCATTTTTTTTTTTTTTTTTAAGTCCTGCCGTTGAAAGAGAAGCTGGTGATCGTGAATTTTGTGTCCAACCGAAGGTCTCACACGTTGCGTCTTTGCGCAGCAATGAACATTTAGAACAACAGCTAAATCCTCCTCATTCGGGAGAGCATGCGTGTTGATACTGGAACTACTTTTGGGGGGAGGAACAAAAAAAAAAAAAAAAAAAGAAAAAAAAAAAACATACACACCTCAAGTGTCTCTTTTACCCCCCGTTAAAAATAACACAAATGTTCAGTCACTTCCCGTCCTCTTGAGGAATAGTTTAGAAGTCACTTTCACTTCTTTCTGCTTACATTCACTCCTCCACCGTGTCCAAATGCAAACTAAGCATTTTTCCCCCGCCTGCGTGCGCTCGCCGACGCACTGAGTCTGTGAGTAGCGCGCACACGCACTGTCTCCTCTTTCCACTCTATTCCGTGAAAATGGCTCCGGGAGGGAGGAGGAGGGGGTCGAAGAGTTCAAAACTCGGGGAGGGTTCGTCGCGGTTCTCCGGCTCGGCTGTAATTTCAGTAGGTGAACACCAGGTTGGAGATGGTTGACTCCAGCCAGTCTCCTGAGATCATCTCACTCACCTCCCGCGTGCAGTAGTCTGGGAAGTCAAAGTGGGAGCCGGCGCCGCACTCCCCGAAGTTCCAGTCCAAGTCACGGTCCAGCTCCGCGTCAGAGAAGCCCATGCCGCCAAGAGACATGCTCTCATAGCCGGGGCTCGGGTTCAAGTCGAGCCGCTCGTCTTCGAACTCCTCATCCGACGAGGATGAGGAGACTGACGAAGAGTGCGAGGCTGACGGCGTGGGGGAGGACGCGCGGGAGTACCTGAGCCGCGCGGTGGGGGACGACTCGCTGCCCCCGGGGCTCTGCTCCTCGTACAGGCTCAGAGGGTCGCTGGACTCGGCCGAGCTGCTCAGGGTGGGACTGGCCGGGACACCCACGGAGGGAGGTCCGCTCTCCAAGCTCCCTGCCCCCGCGAAGGTGAAGCTGCGCCTCGCCTCTCCGCTGCGCTTGTCGGGGATCTGTCTGGCCCCAGACACTGACCTGGATTTGAAGAGGGTCTGGTGGTCGCCACTGGGGGACGCGCCGTCCAGACCCGGGGGGCTGGTGGACTTGCTGGCTACGTGCTTGTGCGCCCGGCTCGCAGCTTTGGCCGCGGGGCTTCTTTTGGCTTTGCTGCTGCGCTCCGAGCTTTTCTCCCCGCGATCCGCCTGCTGCTTACTCGCCCCGCTGCCGGACTTGACCTTCTTCCTGGGCCGGTACTTGTAGTCTGGGTAGTCGGCCATGTGTTTGAGGCGCAGCCGCTCCGCCTCCCGGATGAAGGGGATCTTGTCGGCGTCTTTGAGCAGCTTCCACCGCTTGCCCAGCCGCTTGGAGATTTCCGCGTTGTGCATGTCCGGAGATTGTTCCATGATCTTTCTCCTTTCGATCTGCGACCACACCATGAAAGCGTTCATGGGTCTCTTGATGTGGCCCGTCGGGGTTTTGCACCAGGCCAGGTCGCTCCGCTCCGGAGCGGGAGACGCATCCATCTCCAAGTCCATCTCTCCGCTGTCCGTGGAGTCCCCGGCTGGGGAAAGAGCGTGTGCGCTCATGTGCTGCTGCTGCTGCTGCACCATCCTTACTGTGCGTAAAAAGTGCGTAAAAACACCACCGCTTCTCAACAGCACTCCTCACTTATTCCTATCACACAGATAAACTTGTGCCTCACAACCAAAAAAAAAAAAAAAAAAGTTCCCAAGTCTCTCTTCAATCTAGGCTCGGAACCTTTTGGGCTCGATTTACTTAAAAAATAAAAAAGCGATGCAAGAGTCAACTTTTCAACTGCCTGTGCGGCTGAAAACTCGACCCACTGGACTCAGAACACGTCGCTGTGGACGGCACCAGTGCAAGTCCCTCAAGTGGACGTCAGCAGCGCGGCTTGTGTGTGCTGTTGAGGAACCATGTGGTTGAATGGAGCAGCTGCGCTTTCTCATAGTCTCCCCCGTTTGCCTGCGCGTTCGTCAACGTTACTGTAAACACAACAACGACCGCCGCACGATTTTATAGCTTCTCGGGGAGAGGAGCGACGGCCAATCGGCGTCTGTCTCCATCCCCGGTTATTCACTGGGGCCACGCCCCTCGCCCTCGGATTGGCTGGGCGGAAAAGAAACGGGCAATAATAATAATAATAATGTGCAATGAGGATCGGTGTGTCTGACCTCATTCCTGTCAGACTGTAGAAGGGAGACAAACTTAACGTATTTATTGGAGCTCAGTGGGCTTTTCTTTTTTACTCAGTTGCCGCCGTTCAAATAATGTGCAATAGTGAGGCAATGAAATGTTATGAGTGGGATGAAGGGGAGAAATCAACCCACCAAGAAATTCACCCAGCCTGTTATTTATGCATCACTGCCCCTACCACAGCATTACATCACAACACGTACTGTAAACAAGAGTCTGTATTTACTCCTTGAATGGCTTTCACCTGTCGTTGAGAACACTAAACGGGGAAAACGTGTTGGGGGCAATCTAAACAGGACGTTGAAGAAATAATGATAATAAAAAAACACTGACAGCTCACCCAACTCAACCCTCCAGCTCATTATGTTCCATGTCATGTAGGATCAAATTACAGTCGGTGTCGCTAGATGTCAGGCTGGAGCCAAAAGCAGCTGATGGAGTGTGTGCACCGTGCACGTCTGCGTGTGTGCGCGCGTGTATGTACAGTAGTTCTCCGCCTGTCATGACAACAGAGATGATGTCATGGTGTGCGATGGTTGACTGGGATATGCAAACCTTGGTAACATAGTGTGGCAATATAAAAGCATCATGATACATCTAAATGAATTCTACGAACACGTCCATACATTTTCTAAAAGTATTTTGCTAAGGTCAGTGTTTTTTAGTCAAGAATACGTTATGAGAAGAATGTGAGAATGTTATGGGAATTAAGTTGTTGTAATAAGCCGACTTCAGACAAGGGGGGAACACCCTCGACTGGTTGCCAGCCAACCACAGAGCACATACAGAGAAACCAACAAACAAACATTCACCCCCCCCCCCACACACACACACACACACGCACGCACACGCACACACACGCACGTGTTCACACCCGAGGACAATTGAGTTTTCACTGAAGCCTGTGAGGCAGACCTGCTAACCACCGTCTACTGTGTGGCCGTGCCTCTTCTTTATTCTTGTTGAACCACAGCTATTTTCTCAAAATGATTCTTTGCTCATAAAATCATGACTTCATTCTTGTGCAGCAAATTTGCAGATTTATCTATTTTATCTATCTATCCCCCCCAAAATTGGCATTGCACAACTATTTGAAAAAAAGTACGACTTGATTTTCACGGTATTTGTACTTGTCAGACTAATAGCATAAAAGTTACCTTGAAACTTTTTTTTAGGAAAACAAGAAGAAAAAAAAAAAAACCTCAACAAAACAAGAAGTTGCCTTGATTCAAGCATTGTGGATTACCATGACCCGAGCGACACAGACATGAAATAAAAAAAAAAAAATTAACAAGCACATTGTTATTTTTATTTTACCGATACTCACAGTAAGTTAATAACGACTTAGGCAAATATGTTTTTAGGCTAACCATATGAATAATAATGAGCTCATTCTTCAGTCCAAACATTATAAGCATGCACCTGCCGCCATATTAGTCCGCCCAGTGTGTACAGTACTCCTCAGGGCTCCAACACACATGCCAGGCAAACACCCACTTATAATAGGCCACATGTGTGTTTCAACAGGTAAAGCGGGTCTACCTGTCATCTTATCTCGCTGGGTGAACTGCAGCCATCAGGTCGTTTCCAGTATGTCATCGCTCGGGCGGCGGGCGGCACGATGCCAAACGCCAACAGGCCGGCCTATCACCATCTTCAGAGCTGCAGGATCCGTGTGTTTACCCCAAATACACCAACACTTTGTCTCGGCTCTGTTGACGCCTGCAGGGATATTGTCATGATGAGAGAGTGCAGCGGGAGAAGGAGACTTCAACAATGACTTCATAAAAAGAGCGTGCAGCGGTCTTAGTGGTTCATGCTGCTATTAAAGCTGCTGTGGATGTTTTTCCAAGACTGATGTGTTGTTGTCTATACTTCTGGGAATTATAAGATGACATTTCAGGATAAGACATTTGAATGACTTATTTGTTGTTGTTACAGGAACTATTTACTTGTTGGTCTCAACAGAACGCAACTACTTGTGGCATTTTGCATGCGTCTACCACAAACAGGGATTGTGGGGTTTGAGGTGATATTCCAGGAAGAATTTAAAATGTTGTGTAACAGGGTTGAGTTTTTACACACAAGTACAACTTGAAAGTATACAAAAAACAATGCTTTGGTTTTATTTGTAAAATAGTGGACTTTAATATGGTTGTAAGCCACCAAGCACACTTTAAACATGATGTCAAATAGGCAGGCTTGCATAGTGGAGGTGGTGGAGGAAGAAACAAGAAAATTCAACACTGAAGGCTCTGGGGAAAACATGACAACAAAGGCTATGCGACAGATGACAGCATCAGTGAACCCACACAGACTGGAAGAAAGCAGCGAACTAAATAGAAACAAATTAACAAGACGAGTGGCTGGAGGGAGCCGAGCGGTTGACATAAGGAACAGGGCTGACGAGAACAAGTGCGAAGGACACAGAAAACATGAAAGAAAACTAAAATACAGTTCAACTAAGTCAAGAAAACAGAGATCATTACACGTTAAAACGGTGCTTGAATATAAAGAAAGAAAAAAAAACCCCACTCGTAGCAGACTGAGAATCACTGCTTTACAGGGAAGTGGCCACTGAGTTTAGAGTGTCACAGATTGACATTAGCATGTTACAGTCAGGAATGTTCATGGATCAAACACCAATTTTGAATTTTGATTTGCTCATCTGTTTGTTCGAGATCAGCTAGTTGCGCAAAAAGTACTGCAACATTGAACAGTTGACCATGTGCATTTGAAGAGTTAAAAGAAAGGTCAAATTAAGTTCAACTGTAAAGCTTAAAGGTTCGTCCCGAATATTCCCTCGAAAGCCCGATATCAGAATTTTTTGGAGTAGCACATATTACAAACAAGACATCTTGAATGCATTGTCTTTAGGGCCCGGTGTACGAATGCACCTGCTGAAGAAAAATACAAAAAAAGCTGAACGCACGTTTGTCTTAAAAATAATGACGCCTTAGAAGTTGAGAAATAAAGCCGTAAGAGCAGTATGTTAGTGTAGTGCCCTTGAGCCAAATGCAGGCACATGACAGTGTGTGTGTGTAACCCTGTTTCTCCACAGACAGATTTATGACCCCAAAGCCTGTCTCCGATTGGCCCTAAAAGACAACGCGGGCGAGGGTAAAGTGCGCCTTTCTCCCGGTGCAGTCAAACGGAGGTATTCATTACAGCGCTCTCACCGCCCTTTTCAGCTGCCTTGGAATGACGCGCCAGTTTGACCTGCCCGCCCGTCATCTGCGGGTCAAACACAATGAGGCCTTTGTGCGCATGCCTCCGGGTGTAAATGTGTGCTCGTGGTTGTGTGTGTGTGTGTGTGTGTGTGTGTCAGTGTCCAGCTCCAACTGAATTAGAGCCTTTCCAAGGATTGGAAGTTTTATAAACCAGCGGGAAGTCCCTTCCACCCTGCAGTCAAATAGAGAAAGTGAAGACTAAGCAGTGATTTGCATATGTGCACGTTTTCTCTCCTTGTGACTCATTCTTGGGTCACTTTGTCCCTTGAGTGTTTTGTGTGGATGTGTCAGACAGTGCAGGTGGCTAACGCTCGGTTGCAGCCACCTAATGCTGTCAGCCCTTACATAATACTAACAAACTTTTTTTTTTTAATTTCACATTGGGCCATAGTATACCGAAGTCTTCCTTTGCAGTTTTTCTGGCAATACCTTACATTCGGCTTTGCTTTTATCATAGTGTGTGCAGTTTTTGTAGGCCTTCAGTATGTGTTGGGTGTGTTCTTGTGCAAGTTGAACTAGCTGGACCTAATATTATTCAACGAAATTCTTCAAATTAGAATTCGGAGAAAAAGTGCAAATTAGAAAACACAAGAAAGACTGTCTCATTGATTTTTATCCTCCCGCAACACATTTTCCCACATATTTTTGGGAGAACTGAGTCATTCTTTGGTTACACCACCAAACAAACAATGAAGCATGATACTAGTTGCATCATGTTGCCCAAAGGCTTTTTCTTCAGATGGAATTGGGGTTTTAGGATTTGTTTCAATTAACAGTCAACTTGGGCTCTAAATAGTTTTAACCATTTGCTGAAAGGACTTTCGCCTTTCAACATAACAAACCAAAGTATGGATCCAAACCAACAAAGAACGGCTTCAACATAAGAATATCTGAGTCGAGGAGTGCCCCCCTTAGCGACTCTTAAACTGACTGAAAGAAGACATTTTTCACTGTTCATCCATCTTCTATCGCGTTTGTCCTCACGAGTCTCAGTTGATCTAGATCAGGGGGGCCCAAGTGCGGTCCTCGAAAGCCCCAATCCAGCCTGTTTTAGATGTCTCCCTCCTTCAACAAACTTGAATCAAATGATCAGATCATCAGCAAGCTCTGAGAAGTCCGCTGGACTGTGAGGCTGATGTGCTAACCCCTCCCTACCAGATTTGTTTCTTCAATGGACTTTTCGTCACACTTCATATTCTTTTCCGGGAAAAGTAATGAAATAACTCACCAGTCTTTAAAAAAACTGACAATAGTGGTGTGTTCACTTTTTAAATCCAGTTTGGATTCAAATGCTCAACGAAGTCATTGTTAGTGGCAAAGCAGGAGATGATCTTGGCTGTGCTCTCAGATTTCTATGACTCCGGATACAAGTCGGAGTGTCAAATAAGCCAAGCGAGTCAGGTCAGTCGACTGCCATGGTCACACTCCAAAAACTTGCCCATACGCGCACATACGCAAAAAGACACACAACCTCACCCTCAACGCAAGGCAAGGCAGAGCCAGTGAAGTACCAGTCTACCGCTGCACAACTCAGACATGAGGCACAGTCAAATCAGGAGGGCAGACACACACACACACGCACTCACACTGACACACAACCATCCACTCCAGCAGTCTCACAGCACTTTCAGACACTCCGATACAACAATCTTTTTTGCATTGTGTAAAAAGCCAGAGGACTGGGAAGGAGCACCGAGTGGGAGCACAGACGAAGGAGGGGGAAAGGAAGGAGAGTGATTTCGGTGGTTGCAGAAGTCGTCAACAGCACATTTTGTTCTTTTGCAAATTTCGACACCGCCGTGCTTGTTTCCATCAAAAGAGAAGAGTCGACATAGACGGACGGATACAGGACGGGTACTTTGAATCGCTTGAGGAGAAGACACCGCTTGGAGTTGGATCCGTATGGAACAAAAGATGGAGTAGCATATGGATGGATATACCGCAAAAGAGAAGAAATGGTTATTTTGTTTTCGCTTGTTCGGGACGGCTCGTTGCGCAGAATTTACGGGGGTCGTTTGATTTCTGCAGAAGAATCCATGTCCGGGAAAGAGACAGAAAGAGTCTGGAAGAAGTTTGGAACTGTGGGGAGAGAAATGCTGACAGAATGTACAGAAGGAGGGGGGATGACTACATGACCCCCCCCCCCCCAAAAAAAACATTCTATTGCGGCATATCAGCATGGACCGCATCGCTTAACTCCCCGCAATCTCCCTCTCTGCGTTTTTAGTCTACTCCCTCCTTACTTTCAATTTTAGAGCCACAAGCAAATGAGATACGCTGACTAAGCTTTGGAATGTACGGACATCCCCGATATAACCTTGCACCCCCACTAGCCCTTCCTCCTCCCGTTTTATAAGCATAGCATCCTCCGGGCAAGTCAGGTCAGTGGAATGGCGCGTCTGTCCTCACGTAGCCCAGGGAGCGAGCGGTGTCCTCAGCTCGCCCAGCCGCTAGCGGGGGTCGATGAGGCTCAGCCGTGGAGCTCGGAGACCCCTCTGCAGCTCCAGACAGGCTCCAGACGCACTGACCTACATCAGCCTCCGCCAGACGAGCCGAGAGTGGAAAAGGGTGATGGATGGCGGCGAGAGAGGGAGCACGAGAGCGAGAGAATGACGACGCGGACGCAAAGAAAATGCAAGAGTGATTAAATTAACTGCAAGACAAGAGTGAGCATTCCAAAATACGTAACCTTAAATCCCCCTTTTCCCTTACTGTATGAATTCATTTATCTCAGTCCTCACCTTACTTGCCTCCCCCTTTCTGCCTCACTCTCTCATCCTCCCTCCCCTGTCGGTTTCGTACCATCGTCATCGTACCGCCCGGACCGTCTCTCCCCGTAGGAGGATTAGTCGTCTCTGGCATGCCTACTTATCTGTCTGCATTAGAAAAATGAAGGAGGCATAGGAAGAAGGTTAGCGGAGGGCTCAGGCATCGGCGTTCGCCGCCCTCGCTCGACGGCTCGCCGCATCTCGCCTTAATGCGATTCACTTTTGTGCTTCCAGAGTGAGAGGCTCTGCAGTGCGGCAGAAAGGGAACAGTTTGTGCTTCAGCCATCACGTGGACATATATGTGTTCGCTTAGAACAACAGTGTTCATTCCGGCAGCGTGCGTCTGCCTCGCTACGTGTGATCATTACTCCCCAATGACACTAAACGAGGATCAATTCCAATAGCGAGGCAGATAGATCAGACTAACGGGAGCGCGGCTCTCCAGGGACGCTGTGTGGCAATGGAAGTCAGTCTCTAATGCAACATAGCTCAGTCACACTAACAATGTCTTCTTTATCCCGAGGTGAATATCAGCAAACCCGGGGGAGTAAGCGGAAGAGGCAAAACGTAATAGAAGGTTTGGTCAAATCTACCTGGGTCAGTGTATCCTGGTAGGGTCAGCGACGCCCACAGAGATTGGGAAAAATGGAAGGTGGCCCGGGCCTCACAGGGTTAATTTAGTTTTCTCCTCTAAAGCTCTCCTGATTTATTGCAAACTGCTCGACCTCTCGGCTCATCTGCAGAGGACGGACCCCGTGTTGAGGCTGCAGACATATTAGACCAAAGTGTTTTGCTCAGATTGAACAGATCACTGGAGATAAAACAAAATCCTCGATACCTTTACCAGTCAGTCATACTGCAAGACCTTCCAATTGCATCTGTCACATAAATGACAGCTTCTAATGGAGTAAAAGCTTATTTGCTGTTGCCATCTGTCCTAAAAATCATGTGTATGTCTTTGGCAGTAATACTTGAAATGACCGGCTAAACTTAACTTTGCGGCAAGCTGTTTCTCCCTGCTCGCTGATTGTAAGAGGAGTTATTTCTCTTTCAGGGAGATAGACTAGAATTTGTGTATGGACGCTGAGAAATACTGCCGCTGAAATGAAATGCCAAAGGAAGAATCGATTGAGGACTAAAATGGAGATTAATGTCTCACCTTATCCTTGCAATCCCACGATACAATGCAAATATGCCGCCCTCGAGGCTGTGAGTAGCAGAGACGGTGACATTGGCTGAAGACGACATCACAGCTTTTCTTGATATGTTGTTGTTTTTGATCATCTTGAGAAGTCCAATTACAAGAGTTAGCAATGTTAAATCCTGTGCGGATATTTTATTGCAGAACAACTGTGTGAGTGTTTGTCTCAGAATTTACACATAGAGGTCAAACTTGGGAGTCGCAAGTCTTAAATCTTGCCAAACCCAAACAATGGATCTGTTTCTTTTGTGAGCGGATCAAGTGAACTCTCATTTGACGGCATGCTCAACGTAAAGCATCGGGGGGAAGCCATAGCTGCTTTTCAAAAAGCAGCACCATTCGGCGCTGTAGTCTATTTACTTAAGTATACAGACAGATGACGTGGCATGTTTCCTGCTGCTTGATTATGGTTTAAACGCTGGACTGGGGCAGCCAAATTTTCAAAGCCGGTGCCGATTGAGACAGATAGAGATGTCAATATATATGTTGGCTTTGGGAGGGAGTGATCAGGTCCAGATGCAAAGAAAAGTGGGTCACCGCGCTGAGTGAGTCTGTCGACATCCATCTGGCAAATTTCTAACATGAGCATACATCCTATGTGCGTGCATGCATGCTTTCCTGACAGAAAATGGCTGCAACATAACAACAGGGTACATCTCACGTCTTTTGTCTTGAAGTTCTTCTCCTATGACGCCCAAACTAGTAGTTGCCTTAAACCCCCAGACTCGTTCATGCCGAACTCCTGCCATCCCAAACAGTGTGGTTTGTTGCACACATCTTTGATGAAGCGTTTCGGCACTACTGAGGCCATGAGGGATACCGTTGGATCGTAACCATCTTGATCTCCTATGCAGGACTTTCAGAATAAGTGTTTGTTAGGATATTTGAGGCTGTTTGCTGAGGCTTTATTTGCATTCCGAACCGCAATGTATCATCAAGTTTAAGGCCAAGAGTCTGTCAGTGAAGTTTTCCACATAGGACAGCTTTGGTGGAACAGTTTAGAATGTGGGCATGCAAGTGAAGGGCCTCGGGTTCAAAGACATTCATCTGGGAAGTCCAGTTAAGCAAGGACCAAAATGTACTCTGGTATGTTAGTAAGAGCTGTTGAAGCACAGTTTTTAACTAAAGGCGGATAAAAGTGGGCTGTTTTGTCAGTTTGTTGAGAGAAATGAGTTTTGGGACCTGAAAAAGCAAACTTAAAAGAATAAAACGGTCTCCAATTCGATTTACATTGGAATGGTACAAACTTATTACAGAGAACATGTTGAAACTAGTCTTCTGTGAAAACTGAGTATATGCAAAACATCTCAAATCATCTTCTACCATTGAAATGAATTGAAATGCCATTAATCTGTTCCAGCCTTCCCCCAAAACAGCAAATATGCTTGTGGTGTGCTTTTTTTAATGAGAAAATTAGCAATCTATATTGCTGCACTTTATAAAAACATTCAGTAATGGCAAAGAAATGATGCCACATTTTTGCTTTCAGTCATTGGACATCGTGGTGCTCCTTCTGGTGTGTGTAATGGTTAATGGAGATGTGAAAAATGTGTTCATGACAATAAATATGATTTAACCTTAAATCTGCCTTCTGTGAGCTCTTTCTAAATAGAAAAAAAAAACACAACCGGAAATATGTGACACACTTTTTCCTTCCCTTCCCTTTGCCTTCAGCTTTTTGTCTTCAGTTAACATGCTACAAATAGTGACAAATGACGTCGCTGTGAGGGTTACAGGATAGCAGCAATATCTAGATGAACCCAGAGCATGTAAACAATTGGGAGCAGACAAACACACACGACTGGGCCGGCTAAGGAAGAAGAACATGATTCGACTGGACAGCTAGTGTCAACCCATGGGGCATTTCAGCAGTGTTATGATGCGTAATCATTCAGTTGTCTAAGGAGGTGTGTGTGTATGCGTGTGTGTGACAGCGCCGCCACGCACAGGTCATTCCATAGCAATGCCCAGGGTGCATTGCATTGATTAGCGTCTGAGTGTCGGGCACATCTTGAGGCTGCAATGTAGCGGCACTGCTGCGATGACAAGGGTCGAGGGTTTGTGAAGGGTGTGGTGGGGGGTGGGTTCTTAGAGAGGCGGACGTCTGCGTGGGGGCTTATTAAAATGCCCCTTATAATCATCACAATATAATCATGCTATTACAATTACTGAGGCATGACATTTCCTGTCTGACATGTGGAATATGGAATAAAATAGATCAAGTAAGTGACTACTGAAGATGAAATATAATCTCCTATAACACATTTACTGGAAGGGTCTCTTTGGCTTTACAGTAATACTGTGACACTACAAAGGTCCGTGAGTTCCACCAAAAGTTGTCCTCAAAAGAGTCTTCCATCTGGACTATGGAGTCTCTCACCTCAGTGATAGTTTCTATCTTCAGGCTGTTAGTATTTGAAATAGTAAGCCGAACATTTCAACATATGTGTTTATGCACATGATACGAGTTCATGCGTACGGCATGCATTTGTGCTTTTAGGTTCCATTTGTGCTGTGTTTTACTTATTCATTAGCTGTCAACATGGGAGTTGAAAGAATGTGGGGTGTTTTATTTATTTATCTATGGCAGTTAGCTGTCAATATCGGGCTTGAAAGCGTGCCACGGCACAAAAGATTTCATTTTATTGGAAAGTATGTGTGACTTTTTGCATAAATATGACAAACTAACCTTGAAACTTGAGATTGATTATTCACTGAAATACAACTTTTCACCGTTTATGTATTCAGGTCGAGGCATGTTTCATATGAAAAAATATTTCTTTTGCACCATCATTCGGCATCTTTCTACGAAGGGACTTTGTTGAAGTGAGGGGAGGAGATTCATGTAGTTTTGTCTAACAGAAAAGTAGTGCTTTGGTGCCGTGTTGTGACAACTTGGTGCAAAGGAACTATGTTGAAGTGAGGGGAGGAGCTTTTAGTCAGGCCTTAGCCTTGTCTAACTGAAAAGCAGAGCTTTGCTGACATTTTGTGGCCTCTGTAGGCAATTACCGCCTTTTCAGGTGACGTCAATTACTGGGAGATTTTTGCTACTCGCAGCAGGGCTAACCTGCAATACAGACCATTCTGTCCATTTGATATACAGTATTTTTAAAAACTGATTTTGCAGTTATAATGTGAAACCAAATACATAAACTCCAAAGATAGATTGGTCCTAAATGTATATGAAATTATCATTAATAAAAGTGCTTTGCTACAAGCCAGTCAAGTGCCACTCCCTGCAGTCGGTTACATGATCCTCTCACCAGAAAGCGGCGAGAAAGTGTGCAGATTTGTTTGTTATACAACACAGAGTCAGTGGCGAGGAGCTCTGCAAGTATGTGCAGTAAAAAAAAATGCAGTCTTGGCCAGCAGCCTAAATTGAACAGTTTTAATGGCATTCGCCACATTAAAATAAGTGCACATTACATACTAGTATTGGACCAGCTGATGCTGGCCTGATCTGACCAGACATAAAAGGGGAAAAATAAATAATGATTTCATAATGTTGCTGAAGCCTAGGGGGGGTTTTCGAGAAAAGACGGGAACAGGGAGGATCAGAGGGAAGACAGAAATAAGGGCTGCTTGTGTTCGTCACCCACACATATAGTAGAGTATGTCTGTGTGTTCACCGCCTCACATTTTCTTTTTCTGCCTTCGTCTCCCCAGGCTGTGTGTTGCTTTCCTAGCCCAAGGAGCCTTATCTAAGCAGGCCTCCTGAGAAAACGCCGAGACAGGCAGAGTGAAAACTGCACAGTGTACACAGGGGGGGGATACGTATCAACAGGTCACCTATGCCCTGCACACTAATGAGTCACGCATTCTTTGAAAACGCAACCATTTCAACACTTCAGGGCACATTTGTGCAAAACCGCTTGCAGGAAAAAAATTCAATTCTTGAAATGAACAGCTTTGTCACAGTGAACGAACAACAATTCAGCAATACCTTTAATTGAAAATGACCAATCACCTCAGGTAACCCTTCAGATGTGGCGGCCAACACCGCAACGGTGGCTTGTGACAAAACAAGCTGCTTATGTGTTATGTCACCCGGTATGGAGTCATTGCAGGTGAGAAGGAAATCCGCTGAGTCAGACCATAAATAGATCTGACAAGCAAGTTACCTTAAAACGATGACTTTGTCCTTGTCATTGTGATACTGACTCCAAACAGACAGCACACACTCACTGGACGATTTCTGGTGTACATTAGCGCAACCTAATACGATCCAACACAAGTTAAGGTCGATTGACAACTTCTTGAATGTTGAATGAAGGCCCGATATGTACAAAAGTCAAAACTGAGCGCTTCAAGCACCAATACATTGGGGGTAAATTGTGGAATTGTGCTTAAAATAAAGACCTTTATGATGACCAGATTGGTAGACCAGATTTAACAATCAACATTGCCTAAAAAGACAAGCAGCAGTTTTGTTGAAACAAAGAAGTGAAACAATAAAACTGCGGTGTTGAATGCGATGCAGTGGATGGGTGTCCACTGAAGGCTGTGGTCGTCCCACTCTGGCGCATGCGGCCGGGGACCGGTCAGGTAGTTAACCTCGTCACATAAGCAAAGCTTTTCCATTTTCGACACGTCCCCTCCTCTTTGCGCCATGATGCACATTTACGTTAACGACACACAACCGTAGCATGCTGTTGCCTCAGCTTCACATTACTGGAGCGTGATGTTCCCAGCTCCAGGGCCAAACTCTGTGACTCCCTCTGTGTCTGTCACTGTGTGTGTGTTTGCAAACTGCTGAGCACAAGCCAGAGACTGGGTTCACACCGGATTAGCTGTGAGTTGGCTAAACACCAGATAGCAGAGATAACAATGTTTGTGCCCGTAGGTGTGTTTGTGTGCTGGATGAGAGGTAGTGAGTGAGGTAGAGGTGTCGTGGGGTGGGGGGTGTGGGGGGGCGCAGCTGATATCAGCAGGAATAAGCCAAAACACTGATAAGGCTTTTTCAGCATCGGCACTTCTAATGGTCGGTTGGAGGCTAACGAATAGGGATGATGTTTACTGACCTTTAGTTTCAATCGTCAAAGTGACTGGAGAGGATATAAAGAAAGAAGGATGGCAGGAGAGAAAGAAAGACGGAAATTTCTTCATCCCCCCACCTCCCACGAGCCGAAGCCAACTCCGGCGGGAGGGCGCAGTCTTCGCTTTCCCTCCCTCCACTTCCTCTTGTTCACCTTTCCTCCATCGTTCCTCCCCAGAATAAAGCCTGTAAAGATGAGGATTCATCCTGCCTCGCCGTGGGAGGGGAAGGTGAATCTTTTAAAAGGCTCCTCGTGTTCCCCAGCCAATCGATTGATGTTGAAGTGTTTAGCTCGCAAAGGGGCCTCGCGTAAACGCCTCAGCCGCCTCGTTTTATGCGCGGGAGCGGTGCAAATCTTCCACGGGACCCCATTGATGTTGCTTGTTTTACCTGTGAAAGAAGACGCTAATCCCCTTGATGCTCGCCAAGGTGATGTATGCAGGGGGCGAGAGGGGAGGACCGCCTGTCTGTCAACGCCACGTAAACAAAGCTGCCTCTTTTTAACCAACACGCACGCATGCCAACATGGAAATAACAGAGGCACTGGAACAAGGCAACTCATCATCTCCAGAAAGCTATATTGTACGCGGGAGCTGTCGAACATCCTCTCTGACATGTGAATTGTGGGAACGGAGCTGCCCTGACTTTAAACAAACACTAAGAGGATTGGCAGCCTCTACTGGTCTCTGTGCCGCATGCCACTAAACAAATGTTGCTGCAATTCAACCGGTATTGCAAGTAATACAAATTGAGGCTCATTTTCAATAAGCGAGAGATTATTTCAGTGGGTTTGACATAAAATGATCTTCCAACAACCATTGTTGGCTATGAAAACCGTACGGAGACAGGGAATATGATATCAAAGCAGAGAAAGAAGCTTTGTCATCTATTTAAAGCAGCTGTTTTCATACAAGCTCTTAAATGGTTGTCAGTCTTGTGGAAGGAAGGAATAATAAGAAACCTTTAGGTACATATGGAATCTCAAATGCGAGGGCTGCCTGAGATATTATATATTGGGCTACATTTATACCACAGGTCCAAGTGGCCACTTCTTTAAAGTCTGCTTCTGATTTTTTCCAGTCTACTTCCATGTCTTTTTCAAGTGACACATACCCAAAATGACACATGCCCAATGAAGTAACTCCACAAGGACTAAATGGAGCGGTGACAAAGTCAGAAGTAAAAACCAAACATAAAACACTATCTTTTAAGGTATTCTTTCATGCCTCTTCTCATTCTATTTCTGTCAAGAAACGGGAGGTTGTTCGTCAGTCCGAGTTGGAGTTTACTGTCAAACTGGCACATAAAAAAAAAAGACATTAAAACACAACACACATACACCAAAATGTTCAACCAATATATATAATTTTGTCTAATGAAAGTCTGCTAGTTCAATGCTAACGGTTCGAAATTCCCTGCAGCCTCATCGGGGAAAAAGCATCCACAGTGGAATTCCTTCTCTTCCCTGGTTCTTGCAGTAAAATGGGAAGTCTGATAGACAGGCTAACAGAAATTTAGCATAGATGTTATGCTCCTTAGAAACCTCCAAGCAACTATTACTTCAACACACAAGGACCAGCAACACATACAACCTGAAGATACAGGCATGTATTTACACAACTATTACCAGATCTTATTTGGGGACATTTCTTATGCTGCCCAGCATGTTGTGGCACAACATGGTACTACGCTGACTATAGAGTTGCTCATATATTAAATATAAACCCATAAAAAGCGATCACTTAAAAATCTGCAATATAGTGGGGACACAAAAATAAATCTGGGCTTACCGTATATACAAATGATAAAATACTACAGCACAAATTCATGAAAAACAATTATCAGCTGTCTGATACCTTAATATTTCCCAAACATCGCTCACTGGTTTGCTAAGATTAGAAGCAAAGTAAACTCTCTCCCTCTTTGTCACCTTCACATAAGCACACACAAACACGCAGGGCTCATCTTCATGTGGGAGTGTGAATAGAGAAGGCTCCAGTCTCCTCTAAATCCCTAAAAGCTGTCATTGACTTCAAACATGCGCGCGCACACATACACACACACACACACCAACACACACAAACACGAGTCTTCACAGTGGAGTGCCTCTGCCAACGTCTGGCTTTATTTTTCTATAGGATGCTTTAGATATGGCCCCTACAGCCCAGACCTGCCACACTACAAAGCAAAAATCACTTCCATTGATCTGAATTTAATGTTCTTGTATACTTAAAATAAACCAGCACCTCATGTGAGATGTGACAATCCCTTTTTTTTGTTTGTTTTTTAATTTGACCATAAAATGACAGTGACAATGACAATTTTTGACGTTGTTTTAGCAGTTTGTAATTATTCATCAATTTGGGTTCCCGTGATAGAATAAGAGTTGTCATTATATTTGGAAATGACCCTCATCTCAGCAGTAGGGCACTATTAGTTGTTCAATTTGGAGGATAAAGAATACATGACTGAGTACTGTTATATCGTCTATCATCTGTGTTTCTGCACCATTTATGTTCGCTACGTTGCTTAGAGAGTTACAGCACCACAACAAAGACGTTATTTCGCATTAGCATTAAGATAGCTGACTGAAATTCTCAGCCATGCGGTTGTTTTGAAAAAAGAAAGTTTAATTTTTTGTTTTATGTTTAGTTTGACAGGAAACTTCAACGGGAAAAAAGCCCGAATCATAATTTTTCCACTTTTAAATCATGTGTAACTTTTCCACGTGTAATCTTGTTGCGTGGGATTTCTTGTAGATAAGGTAACCGTGTCAAAGTGACACAGTGCATTCATGTGTGTGTGTGTGTGTGTTGGGGGGCATATAATCTATTCCGTGACCCACATTTACGTGTTGAAAGGCAACAAAACTACACTGCAGCCCTCCCATCCAATTTCACAGCACATCACTGTCAGTGTGTGTGTGTGTATGTGTGTGTGTGTGTGTGTGCGTGTGCGTGGGGGTGTGTGCATGTGCGCGTGTGTGTGAGAGCGATAAAAGGACCGAGTTATCCATCTTATCCAGAGGAGATGTTTTGAAAGAAACTATTAATAAATGTATGAGAGCCAAAAGAAAAGGGATCATTCTGCGGCTTTGCAAAAATAATAGCAAGAACAGGAGGGAGGTTTAAAAAGAAGAAAAAAAAAAAAAAAAAAAAAAATCACAGCTTGTTAGCATTCTAGCAGACACTGCTTGCTACGAGCTATACGTCCACACGGAAAGACGTTATCTCTGGTCAGCTTTCCTATTTATTATTCACAGGCTCGGTGAGAAAGAATGGTGGCGAGATCAACAGCAGTCACTTACAATATGTCCCGCAGCGACGGCATCCTATTCATGTGCAAAATAAAGATTAATAAGCAGCGCCACGCAACGAAGAGAGGCTGCAAAGTTGGCAAAAGCCGGAAGAAGCTTGAAGCTTTGATTTTGAAGGCTTATATCAAATGCAAACTACATTATGGGAAAATAAGACGGAAGGGATTTTTTTGATGTATTATTCAATGGCAGGTTATGGATGCTCACCATCCAAAACATTAGGCACACCCAAGTCTTGTCTTGTAATGAGGAGTGAGTTATAGACATTTTCCTAATGTTTGTAAACAATAGGGACCAGGCGACTACTGCTGATTTGCCACCTCGAGAAGACAGTGTGTTGCATGCATGAGGATAACAGTGTAAATGTCATGAAAAAAACAAGAAGAATGTCGTGGCTACTGGTCGGGAAATCACTTTATGATTTTCGGCCTGAATACGTTAGAGAAATGTTGATTGAATACGAAGCCAGTAGGGCTCTGAGATCTGCAGACTTGGGTCAATTAGTGGAGCCGAGGTTTCAAAGCAAACATGGTGAAGCAGCATTTAGCTGTTATGCTGCATGTAAATGGAACAAGTTGCCAACAGAAGTGAAATCAGCCCAGAGTGTAAATCGTTTTAAATCCAGTTTGATTAAGGTATTTTAAACATTTTTAAAATCACATTACGGTCTTGTACTTATAGTAATGTTAGCAACCTACTTTGATTTCTTTACTTTAAAATGGTTTTAGTCTTTTGTTAATGTCTTTAAATGTTCGTTCATTGAGTAATTTTGCTACTTTTGATTTCTCCGCTTTGCTTCTGAATGTCATTAGCTGTTGCGCTTGTAAATGCTTTCAGGCGGTGTGCCTGCTTGCGTGAAGCACATTGAGTTGTCTTGTGTATGAAACGTGCTGTATAAATAAAGCTCATTTTATAGTTATTGTATGAGAAGGATTTTTGAAGTCATTTGACTTTTTCCACGTATTGGATTTCATCATTTTAGTGGAGTTTTAATTCACATCCAGTTGAAAAATAGCATAACATTAAACGCTAGGTGTGAGCGCCCCCCCCCCACCCCCCATCCATGAGATGGCCAGCGAGTGTGTGTTTGTTGATTACGGGCATGTTCAATAAAAGCAAATCTTGCGTGTCCTACGGGGGCCATCTTCCTTGACTTTACAAGCAAGCGACAACTGCTGCAGCTTATTGCTTTATTCAAATTGCCCGTCCTGCAGGACACACACATACTGTACATGCGTAGTCGTACGCGACAGCGCCGCATGCAGTATGCATCAGTGAGTGTCTACAGAATGATGGGTGCTGTCTGTAATGCTAATAATAAATTCAAAGGGAAATTGCTTTGTGTTTATCTGTAATATGACAAAATGGCTCAACTTTGATCCCGGGCCCATGTCGAAGCTTGCGAAAACACCACCGGCATTTCAAATGCTAATTCCCCATTGTGCGCGGCCTTATTAGATAATATGTGAACGCCATATCTGCCTTTTGTGTGGACAATGAAATACGCCACGAGATGTTGACAAGAAGTGTGGAGATTGTCTAGATGTAATAGCAACGGCCATCTTCAAGAGATTTATTTATGAGCTGCATTCATGTTCGATATTGCACAGATAAACATGTCAATAACACAGATGTGCTGCTTGTTTGGATACCAATTTTGTGTTTCTGTCTGTTCTCTATGGCAACACGTTTGGATTTTAGAGACGCTCTGGCAGGCAGGGAATATTTAACAAGCCAAATAGCCTTGCTTTTTTTTTTTTTTTTTTTTTTTTTTGCTTTTTAGGTACTCAGCAGTTGCTATGCAACAGCATCCTCCAAAGTGTCAGGTTCAGGGCTACATTCCTCCTCAGAAAAGGAACATGAACTGAGGTGTGCACTCAGGATTCCTCATTAGAAGAAATTCCAAAATGTTATGTTTGACATTTCCTCACAATTTTAGCAGGCTTGCTTGCAGCTTTACGGCCTCGCCTTTGTGCCGAGCACATTGTGTTCATTCAGTATTCATCCACTCGCCTCCTTTTCAGCTCGACTCGTCAGAAATCACTTTTCCCCTCACTGTGATCATCTTTGTCTGCTCTGCTAGCAATCACGCACACGCACACACATTTTCTACTGTACCTACCATAGTACGTCTGTGTGAGGAGGCAGACTGTCTGTATAATTGGGTTATCCTTTTCCTCACTAGTCTGATGCACCGAGACACACACACACACACACACACACACAACTAGTTTGATATGTGGAGACATTCACGTACAGATTGTTGCTGAGGTAGGCGAGGTGCTCTCATGCGTGCTTTCATTTAAGGGAGTAAAAGGGACAGCGCTTTGATTGGACAAGCATTCATTCTCATATCAATCCAATCAAATATATCTACGTGTTCAAAATCCTCTCAACTGCGCTGCTTTGTCTTGAGATTGCCCTGTATGTTGGCGACATATCGTGACTGTGTACAGTATGCGTTTTCTCCAGAGCCGGCAAACACAAATGCGTATGGACAGATGCACACGGCAATACAGTGGTGATGAAAGGGCACATTTTCCCAAGGTTTAGTGAAGAGTGCGCTCACATGCGAAAAAAGCCCTACCCCCGCCATGTGCGGCGTCCGCCTCCCCTCGATGTGTCGCTTTACCGCAAACCTGGACCTCAGTGAGGTGACCCTGTTTTAATGTGTTTTGAAAAGGTCTCGGCAGTGCCGTCTACTGATTCCGAAAGGCCCTCCTAGGCTTGTATGCGTGGCTAAGCTTCAGTGCGATATTGCCAGACACGGACAACGTTCACATGTTGGACCACTGACACCCCTCTCACGCACACGTTCGTTACCAAAGTTAAAAAAAAAAAAAAAAAAAAAGCAATATCAAAGGCAATAGCATGCCCGAGTGAACGTCAAACCTAACAGCTAAGGGCTTTATACCTGTTTGAAACCCCCTCAGACACAGTAGACTGTGCTGGACCAGACTTTTTCAGCAGTGCTTTCACCTAATGAGGAACAACAGAAAGAAAAAGTGCGCCAAATCTCCTCAGGCTGCCAACAAAGTCCACACATTCTGTCAGATGTGAAAAAAGATGAGGAGAAGAAAGCCCTTGCACGATGGTGATGGACGGCAACATAGCGCGTACACAGGATAGCCAAGGAATACAAAGAGAAACTCTCTCTCATTTCGCAACGTTAATGTGTCATGTCGACATGTATAATTGAAGCTCACTGTGAGATGAACCGTACACAGGGTTCTAAACATAGCAAATCGTTTTTAACTGGAAAAGAAGGACAAAATGGATTCGTTATATGGTGGTATGTTTGCATGAATACCATTTGAGAGCCAGAAAACAGCCCGCAAACATTTGAAAACCTTGTTGTAGTTTCCATGTAAAGTCAAGAGACTGACTGACATCAACAATTTAAACATATACATAGACACACACACACACACACACATACAGACAGCCACACTCATACATATATACATATTGCTGGCGTCAGGCCAAAACCTCATAAATCACATTTTGGTGAATTTCACTTTTTTTTTCAAAAATCTACGCTATTGGTCAGCCCACATGCGCGATGTGCCATTTTTACACATTACTGACTATCAATCTGAAGTGTTGAAAATGCCTTACTCTCTTTCACAATGCAATGCTAACAGCTGAACAAACTTGCCATTTTCTGGGGTCTCCTCAGAGGTACATAGTTTTGGCCTGATGCCAGCAATAAGCATTTGGATTTAATCTATTGGATTTGTTGTTCAAAAATATTCAGGCACAATTTTGTATTTAACTATTGTGTGCAATATATTTATTTAGGGGTAGGCGATTTTTTTTCGAGGTAGCGCTTGATGCAAAATGTTTGAGAACACCGAATTAGGGTATCCCCTTACGTGGCCCTTTGACAGATAGGTGCGACACGGTGAGAGCATTAGTATGTATTAGCTCTGCAGCATTCCCCCGGCACTCTCTGTGATGATGAACCATGTTCCTGTTTATCGGACAGGACACACTCAACGCTCTTCCTCATCTGCGTTGGTCTCAATC
Source organism: Filicampus tigris (assembly GCF_054856515.1). Lineage (NCBI taxonomy): Eukaryota > Metazoa > Chordata > Actinopteri > Syngnathiformes > Syngnathidae > Filicampus > Filicampus tigris. The sequence continues at coordinate 4,890,324 of NC_141234.1, read as the reverse complement.
ACACACGAGCATACCGCCTCGCCACGGCCGCATGCCAAACACGCAGTCCCTCTTTCAAAGCGTCTCCCCGGTGAGCCAAACCAATCAGGAATGCACCCGTCTTTAACTTCAAACATGCTCATCGAGCATACGTGTGCATATGGGAAGCCCACGATGCGGCCTAGCCTGCATAGCGACGTCGCCTGGGCTCCGGGAGAGTCGCTTAGCTGCGCTAACAACATGATGGGCTGCGTTAATTACCGCTCACGCTTGATACGTTCCTGTCAGCATGTCCCTTAAGGAACTTAAAGTCGCAAAGTCCTAACGCAGATGGTTGAGTTGCAGCTAGGAATATGCGCGGAACATATCGCTGTGGTCGTGTTGTCACCTAATGTGCGATGTTAATTTTCATCTTTGTTATCAAGCAAGAAAGTGACGGGTAGTAAATATTCGTCCAATTTCAGTAGAGTGACTTGCTAGTACCTGTGACTGGCTGGTGGCCAGCAATGGTTGCAGTACATTTGTCAGGTGGATGTATTTTACTTGTGTATTCATTTATTTTTCAGACAACACCCTCCATTTAAAAGCAGACGTCTGTACTTTCTGCTCCATGCATTGTTGAAACAGGCATGCCACTTATTTGATGTCAAAAAGACAGAGAGAGGTAAAGTCAACCGTATTTGAGATTTTGATTGATAAATTGATTGAGAGCTTGGGGACTAAAAAAGAAAAACAGGGACAGCAGTGACATGGAGGAATGTTAACAAGGGACCATTAACAACGATGACGCAACAGATTCGGAGAAGAAGATATTGGCTTGATTCAAAAGAAATCTTTGATTTTGCTGCTACCGGAACCATTTGGCTCTTGGTTTAGTTGAAAAATCACAAGCTTCTGGTGTTCAAATTTAAATCAATTCTGTCCAATCTGGAAAAAAATACAACAAAAAACACAGATACCGAGTATTTATTTAGTTGCTAGTACTAGCTATTTTGTTGGTGTTGGTAAATTCACAACGTCAGTAACGCTATGGTAACAGGTTTTAGATGCATCAGTGTCTGAGTTATCAAAATGCGATTCACAGTGAAAATACATATTTACTTTTAAAGTACCTTTTAAAGTCAGTATTTTTTAACAGCCACATCAAATCAATAACTTCCGAAGGTTTTCACCATCTAATTGCCAAAAATCAAAGGAATAGTGTCTTAATCTGACTTTGAGAGACTAATCCATGTATCTGTCTCCAGCAGGTTGGACCACTGTAACAACTCATTGGCCTCTCTCAACAAGCTACTAGTCAGCCGCAGATAAATACATAAATGCATCACTCTATGTCAACGTCTCATCAACGACGTGATGAAGAAGCCAAGGAACAATCGTATATGCCCAACTTGATGCTTCCCACGATGAAATCTCATTTGTTACCCACCTTATTCCATTTTTTTAATGTCAGGACACTTTCTCACAGATTGGCTTGGAGGCAGTGCAAACACAGGCACACTGATCTCCAAAGAAAGTGTGCACCCTATAACACATAGATGTGTTTTCTTCTCACCCCTTACTCTCTTGACCTCCATCAGCTAACTACTCGGCAGGTTGACCACCCTTCCCCCGTTCTGCTGCTCCGAGCAGCGGGTACAGCCCGGCTTTGAGTGATTATCCCGAGAATATCCTGACATGCTTCCCCGGGCTATGCTTGAGTCAAGCCGTGGAGCTGCTGAACCAGAATACCTTTCCCTGCATTGCATACACGCCACCCGAGGGCCTCTCACTTCCAACCACCACAGAAGCCAGGAAAGTAATTTTTCGGTTGTTGTTGTAGAATGTGAGGAAAAAAGCATGGGACTGTAGGTGGTGGGGAATTCATAGACAGTCGACTATAGTTAGGGGGGGGGTGTGCTAAATTAGCATCATACTGGGACAGATGGTGGATGTAGCTGCGGGTTGAAACATATGGACATGCAAAAGCACGGCAATTGGCTATCAATTCCAACCTGTACACACACATACACACACAGGCCCGCGTGTGCATGCATGAAAACACACACGCGTCCACCGTCTGTTACCTCAGTTAAGCACGCCGTAGGGCTTGAGAAATGCGTGGACAGATGATGCAATGATGTCATATTATGGATCAGAGTAATAAATGTAGGCCAAAAGACACCAATGTCGCCACTCTGACTGAGGAAAGTATATGTAAAGAAAGTGTTAGTAGAAGGATCCGTCATAATGTATCAAATGTGACAATTCTGAGGGTTAAATGGCATTTGTCTTGGGAGCGTGAGGTCTTCCAGTTCTTCCCCCACCCCTCTCTCATTTTCTCATCTTTCTTCCTCAATTTCCTACCTCTCCTTTTATGATGCCTAATTGAGGGGAAGTTATCCTAATCTATATGTGTCTCTGTGATTGACACAAATGCATTTTTCTCCACAGCCCAATCCTACCCACACACACACCATTAAACACACAGGACCTATATATGTCACAACGATGGAGCAATCACTCCCCACCTTCAGCGTATACAAAGGGGGGAAAAAAACGAGGTGGCGTTTAAAAGCGAGGCAGTCATTGCAGGGGGCGTGATGTGTTTGGCATGTATACGTGCTGCCAACTAAATGGCTATATAGTAGATTGTTATGTGCATTCATAGAAACTTCAGCCAAGATGCCGCCACTTCTTGCGGCAGGAAGTGGAGATGATGTCTTCGCCTTAGGCTCAGAAGATGGAGCTGGCTTAATGGCAAAGTTTCTTCTTCCCACATGGATGTGGGAAATATTTGACATCTCTTCAGGTAAGGGAATGCAGCTCTAATACGTTTATGAGTAAGGTGCATGAAAGAATGGGAACAAGAAATTTAGGGGAAGATGGAAGTAGCAAAAAGTGGGTTCACAATCGGACGTAAGGAGGTCGAGCTAGACTTTTGGAAGATCACAAGGGTATCCCTCCAGGCACCGTGAAAGGACCAGTATAAAGGTCCAAAGTGGGGTCCACAACAGGTGTGGGTCGTAACGAGCTACATTTATTCCATTACAAGTACAGTTACTGAAGTTACTTTTTGGATAAATTGTACTTGTCAGGGGCTATACTGCACCATACATTTTACTTTTACTTGAGTATTTTTGTTAACGAAGAAACACTATTTTTACTTCTCTACATTGAGCTACATTCTGCTCACTGGTTGTATTTTTAGCAAGAAGTACTTATATCTCGCACTCTATTTTCCAAAAATTGTTTTTGTGTTTCTTCAAATTGTTTGTAGTTCCATACACATCACCATTAATTTATCGAAATCGTAAAAATGTCACTAAAATGAGTTCTGCTGCGCTTGGCATTCACCTGAAATGCACCACTCTGTATGTATGAAAGTTTAATGAGTGTGTGTTATCAGTGGGCACTGCATTGCTAGCACAAACAGCCGCACAAACACACCACGAGTCTACAACATACATGAATTTGGCAGGCCGCCCCGAGCATGTGGGGAAACACAAATAGAGAGACTGAGGAATCAAGACCTAAATTAGGGTTGACACTCCTTTCCCTCACAATCCATTTCCCTTTTAAGCATGGGGACACCGGGAGCTAATAATCTCCCTCCATCTCTCCACTAGGTACGAATGGAAGAAGACACCAGCAACAATACTCATTTAGCTTCTGTCTATCCCCCACAACTAGAGATGCGGGCAGCCGCTGACCTCCGGGATGAATGCCGAAATGACTCCGGCTGTGCTGGAGAGAGCACGCCAACTCTGCTGAACCTCGCGGACGGTTTCGAATTCAGTATCATTAACACATCCCGGTCGGTTATGAGGAACACATCTGCCGAGCGGCTAGTGAATGAGAAAGCGTGCGAGTAAACGGGAAACTGTAGGAGAGTCACGGCCTGGCAGCGCTCCCCTTTACAGATTAGGACTTGACATTTGGAGTCAGAGCTGGTGAAATGTCAGATGGGTTATGACAGGGATGGTGATAGGCAGATTATGACTGACCTCTGACCCGCAACATCCGAAAGGTCGCAGCTCACTCAACTGTCGGCTAGCTAATGTGTATTAAGATCACGAAACGAAAGGGCCGAGAAGAATTCACAGGGAACTTTTCAATGCAGATTGTTTTCACAGAAGATTGGCTGTTCGGTCCGCTAAGGCTTGAAACATTTAGCTGCCATTGCCTTGTCAATCAAGCCTCCTGATATATAGATAGACTGACAGGAGTATATTTACCACTGGAGATAGTAAATACTTTACGACTTTAAGACAGAACAGACAACAGTGACTGGCATCTTGTTTCTTTAATGTTTTAAGTGTCTCAAATGTCAGAACAGAGCCAAGGCACGATTGATGGAGTGGAATCTTGGGATGCATTTCACTACATTTCCTCGATTATGGAGAGAGTTAAATAACACCAATTATGTATGCACATTTTTCAGATTGGAATGTTCTAAAATCCTGTTTCTATACCACGGTACCAGTAGAAAAGGCCTGCCCCAATCCACGGGGTCAGAATGGGAAACCATGTAAACAATCCCTCTCAGGTCATGGTTGGCTAGCCGTCACGGTCAACTGAAGCAGTTCCCCTCTTGAGGTTTGCCTTTTGGGGAGGCTGGGAGGGTAATTCACAGAAGCAAAAGAAAATCTGTCAAAAGAGGGCCGCAGACGAACTCTCGACCAGACAAAGAAGACATCAACGGTGGAAAAGGTGGCACTTCGGCGACCCAACCACTAGAAAGCCAGACAAAGGCTGCAGAAGTCCAATCCCAATCGTCTGCAGGTTTCTCTTGGATTTAACTGGAGACCGTTATCCTCGACTCAAGGGATAACCACTGCACAGCTCAAACGTTTCCTGTATAAAAAGCCAAACTTTAGGAAAGGTGCTGATAGTTCACCCGAGACTCGATCCAAATGATCCTGAATGATTGTTTTGTTACCCTACTCATGGTCTAGATGCGCTTTTGAGATTTCCCACGATGCAGCTCTATCATCTTAATCTTTCAACTCATGTTCCGTCCTGTGTCACTTTTAGTGATACATTGCAAACAAAAGGAGAAATCCATACGATGAACATTTTGGATTTGCTTCCACAGGATTAATCTGTAACCATACAGAGGAATGCCTTTCTGTACACAATATAGCATCATTACATAAGAGCAGATTAATATCCTTTATCATTGTCTGCCTGCCTGCTTGGCTTTGGTCTGCGGCAAACAACTAATTGATTATGATTTAGTAGCAACAAAGCATGACGGACCAAAGAAAGAAGCCGGGGAGCCTTTAAGCATTTTCAGTTCAGCAGGGTTCAATCTCTCCTTGGGTGTTATGACACTAACCAGATTACCTTCTGCCATTGCGTCAGCCTGCAGCAATCAATACGTACCGTTAGCTCTAAACACTCTTTAATTAGTGATGTACGCAAGGCCTCTCGTTTGCCTTAGTTTGTATCAAACATATTCACGGTGAGAGGCCTTTACGGAGACCCGAAGACGCTCTACCTGGAGTAATTCCTCGCCTTCATTTATAAAACAAATTAACAAATCATTCCATGGAGGAGTCAGGAGATTGTCTTTCTCGTGGTACTAGATGTCCCTTTATAAGATACAACAATGATCAACTTGAGGCTGGCTGAGGGTAGAGAAGGGAACGTGTCAGGTCTCTCTTTGCTCGTTGAGAAAGGCATTAGCGATGCCTTTTATACGCTATGAATGACGTTGGGCTCACAGCGAGAAGGGAGACACCGTTCGCCCTTCGGGCATGAGGATGGCAAGCTTTGATTATTGATTCAACGCCACTCTTTGTTACACATAAAGTACAGTTTCGATCTTAAATAACTCAAACGCTTGCACAACAGTGAGAAAGTACTATAGCCTACTGTACATGCACATTTGAAGGCAATGCCAAGGGAGCTGACTGCTTTCAAACTTGGCCTAGAATTTGGCACTTCCAATGCGGGAAAAGTCATTGTCTACTCTGAGAAACGTGTTTCCGGACCACAGGTGCACAATGATCCACAAAAATAAAAAGGCCCAAGTTGGTTCATCTAGCATTTCAGAAAGATGATATAGGGAAGGCGGTATAAAAACTTGCGCTGAATTGAAATTTAACAGTTGGGGCGAGTATAAATTGTAGCACCAATTCCATTGCGCTCTTTTTGTAAGAATTACAAAACAAAAAATAAGCATGGAAATTAAATTCAGTACACATTGAAATTTGCCAGCATTCTGTATCCACTCTGTTTCAATGGAGTGTTGCATTTAAATGAGAAAACAGCTCATCTCCCTGAAGAGGCGGTAATGATCTCTGGCTGTCTGATTTTATGTTGGTGCATTTACATAAAAATGTTATGCCAGGAGATGAGAAAAAATTAGCCCTTTTTAAGGACATTGCTAAAAATACCGTGGATGCTGCAACACAACGGCAACATGTGTTGTTGAATGCTGATTTAAGATGCCCTGAAGCACATAGAGTACTTGAGATACCATTTTCGCTTTAAAAAAACAATCGCACTAAACCTCTGAAAGAGGAGAACTATGAAAACTGACCAGATCCCAGCGTGGTATTGTTGATCCAATTCAGCTGCTTGTTTTGAACGCAGTTGGAGGAGATTAAAGTGGCTGAAAACCACTTGAAAACACAAGATGATCCCCATTTCATTCCCCTCTTTAATGCTGAGATTAAAGATAGATGTAAGATGACTTTTTTTTGTTCAAGCAGTGCAAAATACTGTCGAAAATATATCCACATTATGTTGGGCACACAATAGTAAGCTCACATTCTTACGAGGCGTCAAAGCCAATATTGAGGCCATGCTTGTCCTGGCTAGTCCAAAAGACGGCATCTAAATTAAATTTGCTTGAACAGAGATATTGTGTTGTAACACTGGCCTTGGTTGTGTTTATTTCTTTGCTTGATGGTTCAATACACTGCTGCTCAAGGTCACTGTCTTTGTGCGTGTAAGTGTCTGTGCAGGTCGGTCACTCGCTGCGTTCTTCACCGCCTTTCTCACAAACACACACACACACACACACACACACATTCCAAAACAAGCAGGACCTACGTGTGAGTGACAAGCCATGTTGCTGAGCAGAATTGTGCGTGTAAGCAGGAGTTAGGTTTGGGGGTGGACGTCAGGGCGAAACCTATTAATATGTCTGAGCCTGCATCTCCAAATCTTGTTACTCTGAACTGATGCAACAGGACTGCAATAGGACGGCCCCCCCTTCCTCCCCCCCATCCATCCTCCCTCTCTCTCTCTCGCTCTCCCTTCTCCAAGGATTTCTCTGGCTCTCTTGCCCATTTACTCGCCACCTGCACTATCGCAGTGCTTCTTTCCTTGCCTCTGGACACACTATCTCCTTCTATTGTTCCAATTCCCTTCTGAAAATCTCCTCTTTCTCTCAATCCACATTGCTGTTGCTAGGCACCCTCGAAGCCTTTTCATTCTCCATCTTCCTTAAGTAAAATGTTTGCCCCCCCTGTTTTTTTATTTAGTTTCCTGAAATTTGTTTTAAAAAAATCTGAGAGTCTGCCTTTTTGTAGTGGAGTATTTTTGTTAAATGTGAAGATACAACAGAGTTGTCACAAACTCCCATCGTGATTACGAGGTACAAAAGAAGTGAAAAAACACCATAGCGCTGATACAAGAATAGATAAAAAGAATGACAAAGCTCCTGAAAATGTTAGTTTTCAGTGAATGTTTTCCTCAAAAGGTTTTTTTCCCATGTGAGGGATCATTTTCCTATGCATTCGTTATTCTTCAACTTCAAAATAGCACGATGGGAAACTGCAAAAAACAATGCATTGAACAATATTGTATACTCAACTCAATTTCATCTATAGAGCACTTAATAAACAACCGCAGATGTGCTAAAGGGCTGTACAGAAGATACGCTGTGTGATACTGCCCAGACTCCCCTCACCCCAGCCGCTTCATCCAGTTTTTCCCCCAGCTATCCCATATATGCCAGCCTGGAGTTAGTCTCTCCAGTATTTCCGGGGACTTCCCATATCCTCCTTTCAATAGAATTACTGTCCCCAGAACACCTTACCAGGGAAGCATTCAGGACACACCAAACAGATGCCTGAGCCACTTCATCTGGATTCATCTTGTATCAACCATAGTACATCTGGATTATCCAAAGGACAAGGGTTTATGGCAGGAGAGAATGTTGACCAGTTGAGTAGTTCCCCTGCAATTTAATGTAAGAGCAATTGACGCTGCCCAAAAATACGTTTCTAATTGCCAATAGATGCCAGCAAAGCATTACTGTTGTCTAAATTAAAGTCCTCAGTTAACTTCAACCTAGTTCCTTAGCACCAAAAAACCTACAAAATGGCACTAAACTAATACTTATTTATGCCCATGCACAAAAACAGCAGATAGATGAGCCTTTGAGCGATTAACAGAGAATATGTTCTTAAAAAATAAAAAATAAATAAAAAAATAAAAATCGACAAATAAGTACATTTGCTAATTCCGAGCCATGAATATGCAGGGGTTGGATATCACCGGATCCCACAACTATTGTGAACTACTCTGTGATTCTCACCCCTGTTCCACTTCTATTTGAACAAATCCTGATAACGGCGGATGGAAAGCAGTGATAACACAAAAGGTGAAAGCACAGGTACCTCCCCATCACCCAAGCCATGTTACTAATATATGTCGGCTGATATCTTTTAGCCTCCATGTCAAGTCAGAGTGGTGTCAAAGACGTACTGGTGACATATCTTTCTTCCCAGTGGGGAAAGCAGTCAGTCTTATTCCTCCTGCACTTACAACAGACTTTGCCTCTTTGCCTGGAGTCTCGCCACTGTAGGGATTTCGCTAATACTCTGTATTCCCAACATGGATTGCCAGGGTTTTCCTTAAGGCACATAAATCCCCCTGTGGTGAGCGTATAGACGCGAGCTACCAACCATTGTCACAACACCCCGAGACTGCTGCTCTCTCTCCGGGGAGTTGGATAAGTTATGAACAGTGCCATCCTCTTCTGTAATAATAATGCATTGGCAGGGTTGGACACCGGTGAGGCCTTCTATCATTTTTTATTGATATCAAATACTCACATGCATTGAAATCCATTGTCCTGGCAAAAATCTGACATTTATTAATGATGAACTACTTCATCATGTTAGCAGAGGCTGTGATTAAATGTGTTGTTTTATGGCGATGGCGTAATTGAAGGAAGGCACGATGAAAGTTGCCTTAGGCTTTCTTTCTTCTTTTTCAATGGCAGAATGTATATACGGGGCTAAGTAAGAGGTGGACTGCTGGAAATAAAGCTCTCCTTACAACTCCCTTGGCACTCCTGCAATGCCGCAGCTCTTAGATTTGGAATGTGCGCAGGTATCACACGCGACAGCTGTAAATTGTGTCCTGTCTGGGAAATCACTGGAATAACGCGACTCCACAAGTCATAAATCTGGCTCAAATTGGTCCTATATGCGGTCAAATAAAGCATTCCGGTGCCAGCGCCTGCACATTAGAATGTCTGCTCATTCCTGGTTGGATGGAGGGATGTGGGGAAGCAGAATAATAAAAATAAATAAAATTTTAAAAAGCAAAAAAAAACAACACGTAACATAATTCGGGACATGCATTAAACATGCTGTGCGAGCAAGAAGTCATATTTAACCACACAAACAATAGCAATGCTAAACAATTACAATGAGGCAAGTCATTTTCTCCGTGAGTCAAAATACAGATGTCATGCAGACAAAATAGAGTTTTACTCAATTCGACGGTACTCCATCTATGACGTTTCCCAGTATGTCTTAGCCTCAAACAATATATGGCGACTTGTGTTGCACTTTTCCACCAATTAAGGCACTCAAAGCGCTTCACACTGACATCACATCTACCTACTGGTGGCGCAGCATCAGGAGCAACTGGGGGTTCAGTATCTTGCCCAAGGACACTTTGACATGGTCGCAACAGCCAGGGATCAAACCCACAACCGAACCACTACCACTGAGCCGTGTTGCCCCGAGCTAGCGGACTTAAAGGCAAAGTTATGCGGTTGCTTCAAAAAAAAAAAAGCAAAGTGTGTAATTATCTTTTTGCATTACGAAATAATGCTTCTACACACAGAGCCCAAAATGGCCTTGAGCGACGCCACGTGCCAAGTTTTTGCCACACAAGAGAGAACGTGTCCCAAAACAAAATGAAAACATTTTGATCAATGCCAGATGATCAAAACTAGAATCAAAAGGAATTAAGGTTCAAGGCCACATTATATCAAAAAATGAAACCTGGATCCAATCCAAAACTCTGAATTTTTCCCTGCACCGCACCCTCTAAGTGTGGTCAAAGTCTGACATAGAAAACCATAATTATTCCTGTACACTGTTGAGGCTGTCCTGTGGGTTCCAGCATACATCACAGAGGCAAAGGACTTACAACTGGGTTATTTGGTTAACTCTGAGTTCTGTTCTCCTAGTCAAGTGGAAAGAGGCACCGGCTGCCACTGAGTGTTGAGGAATAACATATTCATACCTCATTACGGCAAGATTTTACACTTCAGCCTCACACACATCCCCACCTCTTCCTTTGACTTTACGGTATGTCTGCGAGTGTCTGTGTGTGTGTGTGTGTGTGTGCGTGACTGTGTCGGGAGCCTAGCCTGTCTTCAATTATTCACCCATGATGGCTTTTCAACTCAAGACGATCCCCTGGCTCTCGCTTTGCCCCCCTCGCGCTGCGCTCTCCTTTCTCCAACTTTCTCCCCCCCCCGCTTTCCTCACTCTTTTCCGCCTCTTTTCACTCTCGTCTGCCAGCCTTTCATGCCTCAAACCTTCCATCCTCCCCTCTCACTGCACAAACCTCCGCTCTGCATCCCTATTTACATCTCTGGCAATCTTGAGGTATCCCGCTTGACAAGTGATGGGTGCGCGTCTCTCTCACCTCCCTCCCTCGACCCCTTCCAACCTAGCTAGGGCGAACTCTCCACCTTCCGCGCACACAATTTCCTCTCATGTCAGGAGGAACCTGTAGGCATCCGCGTGCCACTTTTGATCATTGCGTTTGCCGGGAAAGCCTCATCGCCTTGCTCTGCCTCGGAGGCAGGGAGGAAAAGAAGAAAGAAAGGCAGAAGAGAGGAAAGTAATTTCTAGTCTGGGGAGCGCTTGCATGCGGCGGAGAGCGGAGCTGGCACATGCCGCTCTCAGGCAATAAACAAAACAATGGCTGACATGCGCCCGTACATGCGCCATGTTTTTGAAAGGACAAACTTTTCTTTCCAGTTCTTCTTCGCAATTAAACAGAAGGAGGGATTTGTTCCAGTTATCACAAACAGATGAACACAATTGCTAAATACTATTAAAGGGGACGTATGGAAAATTGCCTAATTGGTCTCTGGAGCGTCTTCCCACCCATCAGGTGTGACATTAGCAAGCCTTTTGTGATCTACTTACTTCTGAAAAACGTGTGTGAGTGAACTCTTCTCCCCCGTTGTTATGCAACACTGCAGACAGCTTACATACAACAATTGTACACATACAGCATGATGAGCTTGGGTGTGTGAAGATCCACAGCTATTTTCAAGCAAGTCCTGTGATGAGTAGAACGATTTTGTCATCTTTGGCACTGTCTAAAAAGACAGTTTTTTTTTGTTTGTTTTTTTTTTGTGTACTACTTCCACTACAACTAATGACAATAATACAACCGAAGATGGCTAACATACTTACACGTCAGTTGTGCTGGTGTCATGAGCGGCATCTAAGACAGTCTAATGACTGCATGAGCAGCGACTGAAAGATGAACGATGAAGTTGCTCTCCGGCTCAGTCAGACGTATATTCGGTCTTATTGAAAACATCACATCAAACTACAACCACAGCAATAAACGGATTGTTCAACAAATCGTGAACCCCAAATCATTGAAATAAGTAAAGCAATGGGAATTTCTGGTTTTGTCCAACTGAAACATCAGCGGCTCATCTGGGATTTCGGATGCGTTATTATGAGATTATGGTTTCCGCGCACACTTAGCCAGTAGACTAATTTGTGCCCTAAATGGCGCCTTGAGGAACGCCACATAGCATGTTTTGAGACAACTGCCAGAAAAAAATTAAAAACATTTTTCGAATGGTGCCAGACAGCCCAACCCAGAATGGATCATTATGTTTGTCTGGTGCAGCGCAAGGATACAATAATACCATAATTACACAAGTTATGCCTATGTGGTTGTCATTTCCCTTTACGATGCCACTGCACACACTCTTTTTCTCAATTCCTTTCAAGATTCTACCTATTACTACCCAATGAACAGCTCAGTAATCACATTGGACTCAGAGGCTCGTTCGCGTGCACATTTTGGCAAGGGCTCGCCATTTTATGGGCGAATGCTCGTAACATGCTGAAATGGTTGTTAAGAGCAGGATATCTGCCCATTCAGACGAGTTTCATCAGTCGCTCTGTCATTACGCCGCGCACACACACACACACATACGTCACGGCACACACTAAGTGTTGTGTAGTGTGTTTTGGCAGGTCACACTGAGCCTCACAGGCCAACCAAAGTTGGCTCAGCGAGGCTTGCTAAACCTCACAGTGCAACCTATGGTCATTTAAACACATCAACGTCCAACTGTGGTGCGTTTACGCATGCACTTATGCGCATGAAGAGCCAAGAGGTAACCGTGCCATGTCACTGCTGCATTTGATGCAATTTGGATAAAGCCATGACTCCCAACAAATTGTACGCCGTCCGCTTTTAAGTGAAACTAAACTCGTGGGCTACTTCAATAGGTACATGTGCACAATTCAATACAAGAGCTCATCAAAAACATCATTGTTTATACTTATTTATATTTGGAACCTTTAAGGAACGGGGCGGTGAAGTTCTACACAACTCCAATCAAATGGACAGCAAATAAGATAAAATGAGAGGTAATGCAATTTCAATGTCCTGCAGTTGAGTGTAAACAAGCAATCTGCTTGGGATGGGTGCAGACAGCACAGATTGTCTGATTTGGGGGAAAGTGATTCAGTCTCCGCGAAAGAAGGACTCTGTGCCTCTTGGTTGGTGCGCCAGGCTCAATGTGGCAGACAGATGAGTCATGAAGCGTCCCAGAGCCGCACGACAGGCTGTGCAGACGACAGCCAGGAGAGTCGCAACAAGAGGTTGGACAAAAGGGGAGGACGAGGGGGGGGGGGGGGGGGGCGAGAGAACACCTGTCTGCTTTTTGCGAAAGAGGATTTGCTTTTTGGCTGTTATTTTCTTTCAATGATGTCATCTTATTTGGTGCCGCTTTCTTTACTCCATGGAAAACAGCACATAATGCAAGAGGCTACCACACAGGAACAAAACTGGTGGTTAAAAACTTAATACAGCAAGCACCAGTCACAAAGGCATAAACACAGAGGGAGCAGATCTTGATTGATATCGTGGCGAGGTCAAAGGCAGAAAAACAGGGACAGCATTGGCATAAAGAAATGAACCAGAACCATTTAAGAGAATGATGCAACAGATTCGGAGAAGCGGGAGATTTTTTTTTTTTTTAATGTTCCAAGAATGATTTTGACTATGTTGTCTAAAAAGCCAAAAGCTTCTGGTGTTCAAAAATTCTGTCTGAAAATAAACCCTGAGAAGTAAGGTGTATTTTTTTTTTCCAGACGTCATCGTTAGCTAATTTAGCATGTTTGGTAATCAGTTCACAACATTAGCCAGGCTATGGGAACTTTATTTACTTATGTGGGAATCCATTTACTTCTGTACATTTTCAAAGTATTTGTTTTTACCTTTTACTTATGCAAATGAGTTGAATCAATAATACTTTTACCAGTCACTTTTCAACAACTATACTTCTACTTAAGTACAATGAGCGAGTACTTTGGCTCTTATACTAATCCAATACAGATTCTCATTGTCCAGTAGCTTTGCTTACCCACTTTATAATCAGTTGTTGACATTTTTTCCATCTCCCGTGCCGTCTGATCTGTACACAACTCCAGTGATTGCATCACTGCTGAAGCTTTGTTTTAGCCTCATTGGATTTCATAACTGTTGTTTGGGACTTTTACCTCATTATCTTTGCATGGAGGGCGGGGGTGACTTTTCTGCATGAGCGTGTAAATGTGAGAATGTGATTATGTGCGCTCGTGTGTGTCTGCTCTTTCTAATCTTAGGGGAATGTGAATATGTGTGTGCTTCTCTCCAGCCTCTGGGCCAACCCCAACGAGGATCCCCCCCCCCCCCCAGGACTAACACACCCCGTCACATTTCCCCTGTTTGGCTACCTCTCCCCCCTTTGCCCCTCCTTTTGCCCTCTTTAACCACGACACTTTGAATCAAGCAGAAATTAATGCAGATGATGCATTCACTGTCTCATTGTCTCCTTCATTCTGTGGATGGATATCAAGATGACAGCGACATGGGGAAAAGTCCTGACGTAAAGCTTTTAGGGGCGCCGCGGGCTGTTTGTAGTTCCTGTTAGTGTAAATGCAAATGTGTGCTTAGAAGTCCTCAACTATGAGCCCCAGGTGTTTATGGAAAAAAAAAAAAAAATCTGTTTTGCTCCGTCTTTTACACTTTCCTTTGTGTGTACGCACAGTAATCCACCACCTGGAGAGAGCAGAAAGGGGTTATGGGTAATACACAAGCTGCTGTTTGATTGATGAGCCAATCAGAGCAGCACAAAGGATTTCATTAACAGACACCCTAGCCCAAATCAGCAATCATCCACACACACTTACTTATCAACACTTAAAAGTACAAAAACATAAACAAAAACCTATCCCCGGTCACTTTTGCAAATGTTGACACAGGAACACACATGCATTTGAGGGGGCCTGAATGTGACCGAGGTACGGCGTTATCACAAAGTCAGCAGTAACACTGTGTTCATTTCATCAGAACGGGGCCAAGGGCAACCAGAACGCTTACGGGTCAGCGCTTAGCTTTTGGAGAAAAGCACTGCCCCAGAATCAAAACAACAAGCACGCGTTAATCCTTCCATTTGCACTTTTGTCGTGGCTCTCAATCGCATAATGTTTGTTGACGAGTCGGGCTGCTTGCCAGGGAGGGAGAGGCAGAGAAAGTCGACGGAATTACTTTGTTTGAAAGTAAATTAGTTGGTACACTCTGTGAGCCCTTTGCTACAATTTTTAACGGTGCTGAGACACACTAGAGCAACAATATGAAATGCGGGGTAATGGGCCATACTTTCTCATTAGGGTGACAGGGGTGTTATTGTCGTGTGTGTGCGTGCACGTCAGGATGCTTCGTTATTATTGATTGCAATAATAAGATATGTGGACGTACAGATTATTTGCATCCCTGAGCAGAGTTATTGTTATTGGAGATGTGTGGGGGGGGGGGGGTGATGTGATTATGACGGTCATATCTACACTGCCTGAGGCAAGATGCTGTCTGCACGTGTGTGCGTGAATGTAGGGAGGGAGCGGGGCTCGAGTGACCGAGCCCAAAAAGCGCATACCTGTGTCTGTCCTGCCATTTTCAGAGCATGTCTATATTTAATTGGCTCGAACTGATCCCACCTCTGGAATCTATTTAACACTGTTACCAAGGTGACAGCATCCATCGTCGGCCATGGCCAGACAACCGTGTCAGCTCACATGTGCGCTCAAACACACACACACACGCATACGCAGTGAAAAGAGTCGGAAGTGTGCAGGCGCTCCAGTCCCTCTTAATTAGCTCTATCTATTAGCGGCAAAACCACTAATTAAAGCCGAGCCAAGACACGACCCAAAGAACGCTATCTGCGTATGCCATATGGAGGCCGAAATAAGGAAGGGGCCCAGAAATGACAACATGAATGTACGCGCACAAAGACATTTCTATTCAAGGACGTTACATTGACGTGCAGTCAGTCGTAGGACACCTCGCGAACAGCTACCACTACGAGGAGCTTTGTGGGGCAGAGAAAAATCAGCGGCAAAGACATGGATGCAGAAAATATCAATAAAGTTGACCTAAGTGCAACTTTTTCTCTACAAGAGAGTTGACCAATGAGTGAAGACCGTCCCAATGAATGAGTTATGTGAGACTTACCGGAGGAGCAATTTCATTGTAACCAGCTAAAGAAAAAAGTGTCTGACTGGCATTTTGTCTTTTCAGTGGAGGCTGAAACAGTGGCAAGTTGCAAAAAAAAACAAAAAACATTTGAATTCATGTTTTGTAATTTTAATCATGTGTGCATTAAGGTGTTGTTAAGCTTAACATGTCTACCCTCTCATAGAGAAAGAGCAATTGATTTAATAAACCTTTCAGGAATTTCAAAAAATATTTGTTAAACAGTACAGTCAGCTTCTTAGATGAATCATGCTGATAAGTGAAGGTTCGCACGCGCTCATTAAATGCTTGCCAAAAATGTTCCCCCTGTCGTCGTTGTCGTTTTTGAGTTTTCGCGGTGGAGTTGGTGGCAAAAGTGCCACACAAAAAAAAAAAAAAGGGAAGGAGGGAGGCAGGGCACGTCACCTCCCAAAAATTATAGTCATTTGCAAAAAGGTCAAACAAGGTACATAGGTACATGGAAGACTCAAAATACTGAGTACCCCTACACACCCCCCCCCCCAAACCCCCCCCCCCCTCAAAATACCAAACAAACAATAGGAATCAAGACATGACTAACTGACTGAAACAAACCAGGGAACAAAATACAAATAAATTGCCTCAAGACTGGACAAGACCAGCGGCTGGAGGGAGCTGATTGGTTGACGCGAGGAACAGGGGTGATGACAACCTGCAAATGTGTTTTCATGTGTACGGATAGTCTTCAACAACATTTACGCGGATGTATATTTTATAACATGAAAAATCTGTTTTTAAAAATAATACTCATAATAACCACAAGGCCACCAAGGGATGCGATGAAAAAGCTTTTGTCATTATTATTCTATTATGCCATCTCTTCTAAAAAGGAATTACCTTAGTGGCGGCTGCGGGAGAAAATGTGCAAATCACATTAAAAGGAAAGGCTTTTGCATTTAAGTTCAGTTCATCTTGTTTTGTTCAGTGGGCGAGCAAAGACGAGATTTTCTTTTTTTTTTTTCTTCCTTAAAGATGTCGCCTTGTGATTGAAATCTTGACATTGATAAATGGAACGAAAGCCTGCTGCGATACGTTTCTCTCAGCCGGAGCCACTCACCCTGCCCGCCTCCATCCCCTTCTTCCTCCCCGTGTCCATCTTTTTAAAAGAGACAAGATGAATGGGAACGAACCAAACAGCGGGAGACAAAAGGAGTCATCAAAAGTATTACTGGCGAGGAAGATGAGGAACAACAATGATGGCAGACGGTGTACAAATATGCACGCCGCTTTCAACCAGTGTCACAGCGGGCGGCCACACGCCAATTTAAAAACACTCACAATTTTTTTTCCCCATGAATCATTACTGGAGTTATCTGCCGATAAGTTTGCTCTGATGCTGTTTTCACGATAGATTTAGCATTTTGTTTTCGGGCCACGTCGACCATGTTTGTGAAATGTGTAACGTCACTTTATGGACGTCGCATGCGGATTTGATGAGCAGACACGGAATGAAATTATTCAGATCATTGAATTAAGGGTTAAATGATAAACACTAAGAACTTTGCTTGAAAATGTATGAGTATTATTTTCCCCCAGGCACCAAACTAGTTGTGACTGAATACACAGCGCCCTACTGATTGAAGCAAGTATTGCACTCCATTCCGTGCAATCAATAACGAATCATGTATAAGCAATTATTCTACCAAACTCTATTGTAAGTATCGGGAAGATTCTTTAAAAGAAAAATTCACATTTTGATTAACATTCGGCTTATTGTCACATGACCAAAGTCATAAAACGGGTGAGGCGTGATAGTCGGTACTTGGTATCGTGATGTCATTTTAACTTGACAACAAGTGGAGGAGTGGCAGAGTTTGCTGTCCACTTCCATAAACACATTCTTAATCAGAAAGACGTGATTAGACTAGTGGGGGCGCATAGAACATATTATTGTGAAGACATTTTTTCACTTAACTTCCGCATAGGTAGATGAGGTAGAATATGAAGCGCTTTGAGTACCAAATGTAGAAAAGCGCTATTCAAGTGACAGCCCATTTAATGCAACAGATCCGCTTGGATGTTTTTTTTGTGTGTTTTTTTTTTTTTTTTAAACAAATGGAGACCTGGTTCTCCATCCAAAAATCTGGTAGTCGGCTAATACTGAACTGTGAATACGTGGGGATTCACTGCACTATTTTTTTTTCTGCCAAAAACAACCAATTACCATAACTGATGGTTAATCTTTCACACAGCCATACAGTATTTGATCAAAAGCCCATTCTGCGTAAGGTCAGGCCTAGCTTGTTTTTAAGCAATTCCAATTCCAGCCGATGGATCGCTGCGTGTCAAAACTCCACCCACTTCTACAGTACCACGACATAACAGAAGGGTGCCAAACAACTACCATCATTTTCCCTTTCACGGTACGAAAATTAAACTGACCTCTAGTTCTCTGTGGCAATTGGACCTTGTAAGAACGCGTTGATCACAGACTATTAATTGTGGAATTTTAAGGGTCCCACGTCAGAGTATGCAACAGGTCTGCCATCCTCCTTGGTGACGGCGAATTGAAAATCTTCCCACCTGCCAACAGCTTCTTAACATCGCCGCAGGACACTTTTGCGAGGCTATTTTCTGTCTTGTTGTATCTCCACTTTAGTTGTCAGTGGGAGAAGAAGGGATGTAAAGAATGTGGGGGAAGATTATAGGGAAGGGGCGCAGACACCTTTCTGCCGCCGCTGCCATGCGCCTCCTCCAGTCTGATGAATGTTGAGAACCCTTTCAGCGACTTGAGAATTGTTTATCATGCAGCCTCGCCACTCTGTCTAATGGGCTGTGCATCGGTGGCATTTATATGGCCCGCAACATTCAACACCATTGAACATGACCTGTCGTTCATAAGAGCGCTAACCTCGGAGCGGTCACCGGCGCTGAAAGAGGGTTGAGTGAGTAAGGGGAGGGCGGGGTTAAAGGTATGTGCTGTCTCCCCGCCGAGCCTTTTCAATTCTTTCCACTCCATTTCTCCGGCCCTCCCCTCTCCTTTCAGCAGACACAGCTGCACGCAGTCGCTCTCCTCAAATCACCGTCTCCATCTATAAGGGGGTTAAAAAAAAAGGAAAAAAAAAAAAAAAATCAATACAACACCAAACAATGGCTTATAGGCCTTAGGGTGCAGCGTGCAAAAAGGTCACCGCTATACATTATGTATGGCGGCCGGCTAATGGTCAGTGTGCTCCGAGACAAATGGACTGTAAGCTTCACCCCAGTGCGATGAGTACACCGGGGAGAGGTTGAGGTTTACACACGCACATACAAAGCAGCACGGGTACCTATTGGCAGAATTGGATGTAAACAAGTGTGCGTAATCACCGGCGTATTCACACACACACACACACACACACACACACACACACATTCACACATACGCTGGCCGCAGTTTAAAGTGCTTGATGGGCACATGTGCATTCACAGGCACGTCCACAGAGGTGTGCGCACACACAGCGTTTGTCACACGTTTCATAATTTATCCATCAGCGAGCACAGAGAGCAGCGCCGCTATTTATATTTTACATTACTTGTATATCACATCACATTTTCTGCTTTATAGGGTGATTGTAAATATTTGGTGTTATTCTATTACTTATGGTTATTATTATTTTTTTTTATACACACTATTACTAAATCTTATAAAACTGTAATAATTCTGGAATCTATTCTTCTGTAGAACTTAAAGAGGAAAGTCAATCCAAACATATTTTTTCAAGAATATGTTCTATGCAAGCCCACTAGTTGAAACACGGCATTCTAATTAATAATGCATTTGCGGAATATGAGTTCAGCAGCAAAATCCACCAATTTTTAGCGATCTCAGGGGACGGCCATTTTGTCACTCCTGTCGACTGAAAATGACATCACAACTATCCGGGGCTCAGGTAACGACCAATCAAGAAAACAGGTCAGACCTGATTGGTCGTTACCGTAAACAGCTGACCTGTTTTCTGAATCTGAGCCGTGATTGGTCGTTGTGAGCAGTTGAGATGTCATTTTCAGTCGACAGAAGACAAAATGGCCACCCCCAGAGATGGCTAAAAATGAGTGCATTTTGCTGCTTAACTTATATTCCACAAACGCAAAATTATCAGAATTCCGTGTTTCAACTAGTGGGCCTGCTGGGAACATATTCTTGAAAAAAAATATGTGTGGGTTGACGTCCGCTTTAAGTAAAATAAAACAAACAAACAAAAAAACAACTAACCAGTCACGTGGGCCTACCAGTGATGGTTACAACCCATGGCAGCATTTGGTGACCACGGCAACAATGGAATAAACCTGAGGTGACTAAATCCACAATTATTGCCTGGTTAGGAAAGCGAAGACGATACATCAGTATGATGTGGTAATTGCCTGGACATGCTAGTGGGGGCAGAGAGCACATTCTTTTTACAGGAGAGGGAAACAACATGACGTGTGTGTGTGTGTGTGTGTGTGTGTGTGTGTGTTCTGGAGACAGAGTT
Organism: Filicampus tigris; assembly: GCF_054856515.1. Lineage (NCBI taxonomy): Eukaryota > Metazoa > Chordata > Actinopteri > Syngnathiformes > Syngnathidae > Filicampus > Filicampus tigris. The sequence goes on along the minus strand of NC_141234.1, from coordinate 4,869,847 downwards.
TGACCTTCATGTAGTAATGCTGCAGTTGACACAAGCACGTCTGCACTGGGACAAGAGCTCAGGTTTAACAGGCATATTGAAAAGGTCAGAGCTGTCACTCAAACTCCCTCGCACACAAAAGATGCACACACTGCTAAAGTGCGTACGTGCACGTCCACGCTCAGACCCGAAATACTTGCAAGCACACACAGAGAGGGGCGCGCTCCAAAATTGCTCACCATGTCAAATGAAAATAAGCCCTCTGCTCATTTTGTTCGAAACAGATTGGGCAGCTGCCAAAAATCCCTCAAACTGGCAGTTCCCCCCCCCCCCCCCCCCCCCACCCCCACCCCCCGCACACCTCCTTCCACACCCACACACCAGCTCACAAACAAACCCAGTCAGGGTCATTGGTGAATAAAGTTGTTTTGGTCCATGTCTGGATTTGTGATTGGCTGCTGTGTTGCTAACCGGAAAAAAAAGGATATTTTTTTTTCCACCCTCCCGAAATTGATCCTCTACCCCCCACCCCCACCCACCCCCAACCATCCCTCTAATCTTCCTCCTGATTGGATGATTAAGATCCTCACTTTCCTTCCTCGGCCTATACCTCACAAGCACTCAGATTAGCTGCAGTTTCCACTGTGTTGGTACATGCTGGCATATAATATGCTTAGGTTGTTTTTATCACACAAAGGCTCAATCACCTCATATCATATAAATAAAATGAATGCTAGTGTATAAATAAAAAAAAAACATCCATGGAGAGAAGAGAGGCTTGTAAAGTTAGGAGGGATATGAGAGCGCAAGTCCACACATGTTCCTCTAAACAGTGCCACTCTGGCGAACACCTTCCTCTGTAATAATCTGTTAAAGGTGTTAATTTATTCTGTCTTTTTTACCTCCCTTTCGCGCCACACTTCCCAGCAGGCACTAAAGACCTTGCACCGTGCCGATCATTCTCAGTTTCCATGCTGCCACCACATGAAAGGTAACCGGCTCAACGAAAAAGTTGACAGCAGCAATACGTTCTACTTTTGAAGGTAAAATAGCAGCTTTAAAGTCATTTGGATCGAATACAACGATCTCTTACTGTGATGGTTAAAATAAAATAATAATAATTGGACCAGTCCAAATATCAGCTAATATAATCGTTCTGAGACACTATAGCTGTGTCACAAATCAAGGGCTGCCATTTGAAGGCGGGCATTGCAGCGCCCTATTCAAAAAGGCCAGTGCCATCAAGTGTGCCCGTCTTTTCAAGTATTTGTGTATAATTCATTGTGGCTCCTTCTGGCGTCCACGACTTGGCCACTGGGGGCAGTATCATACAGTCATGGAAAAACAACCAAAGAAGAGTTTCACAATACTCAATATGCTGTAGTAAGAGTTATCTTTTGCAGAGGATAAAGAATATATGCTTGTGAGTACTTTTATATTGTCTCCCTTACCTTTACACAAGTGGATGACTTTTATCTTGGCGTTATCTTTTGTTATTATTTGATACCACGGTCGTAAAACACAGTCATGAAGTCCAACTGTTTTAGGTTGGATAGGTGGATATTTTTACTGGATCATATAAATAAAAATGAAAAGCGAGAGACAGGCGGGCCAGGCAAGCAGTGGGAATGGAAATGCAATATTCATCAGGTGATACCTCCGGTGTCAGTCTATTATTTATTAAGTCTGAATCAGCTCTGTCATCATCCGCACTCTAACAGGCAGCGCCTCCAGCACCGCCACAAGGAGGCTGTGTGCCGTATCGAGAGACATTTCCCAAATGAAATTGGTGGACACGACGCAATCTGGTCAAAACAGAACTAATGAGAAAGCAGGCGTCTTGTAAAATCCGCTGCGAGGGGGATTGTACAGATTTGAGAGCAAATATTTCATTTCTCCAGCAAACTCTTCCAGGTGAGCAGCCATGTTCCGACCAAATCGTTTCTTTCTATTCTTGCGAATGGCATTAATCAAACCATGTGTAGCTCCAAGGCACTTCCAGTGTGTTCACGCTGGCTATTAACACATGAAACCTCGTGTCCAAATAGTTCATGCGTGCTGCTTTAAATAGCTATCAGATGGATGAATGACGGAGGTAATCATTTACAGTACGCGTTATTAATCGGGCCTCCTGTTGTTTCGGATGGTTATCAAGGTTGTCAGTCGTAATGGCTTGATGGCGGCGGCGGCGGCGCGGGCGAATGACACGCGTAGACAGCGAGGATCTTTAATATTGATCTGATGTAATATCTGACCCGTCCGCTTTTTCACTTTTGCTCAGCGTCATGTCATTCCTGCCAATGAGTGCCGACAACTTCACTGATGTGCTGACTTGCGTAACATTGGCTCACTCAGAGAGAGAGAGAGAGAGGAGAAGTGGAAAGGGGGGAAAGTAAGCACTACGGAACAAGTCGAGGTTGATTTGTCAGGTGTCGGGTATGTCTTTATTTTGGGGGGGGGGAATGTCTATCTTGTAGCTGTACGCATAAATGAAGTTAGGAATAGTGGCCAAACTCCTAAGTCAAAGAATACCAACCCTGGTGTTATCAGCGATGTTTAGCTAATCTTAAATTTGGTGAAACATATTGTTTTTTTAGTGTGACCTCTGCAGCTTCTACTAATACTAATATATTTGTTTCCTCTCTTGAAATTTCACACCAAACTGCCCTTTGGATACCAAAACTGAACCGAACCGCATTTTTTTTCGATAACCTCCTTTCACCGTTTGCGCTTAACACTAATTTGTATTTATATAGTGCCTTACCAGGGACGCTAAATGGAGAAAATGTGGGATCAAGAGAGAAATGCCACAAATATGGGCCCCCGATATATCTATTGGAATTATGCAATCATTTGTATCTTATGGAAAGCCAGCAGGACCAAAGTGGTTTAGAAAAGTGCTGAATTTGCTTCAAGATCAAACTGTGTATAATAATACCCTTCCATTGTTGATAATATGCTCAAATTACTGAGCAAAGACTTCATCCATTAACATCACTTTTCTTTGGTTTAACGACACCGCACTTTTCCCGCACATGAGACGAATCGTCTCCTTCCAGAAATAGACTGAGATCTGATCGGGAACCGACGGCAATAAAAACCTCAGGGACAGGATCACACTCGCATTGAATGTTTTATTGGTGCACCAAGCCAGAAACAGTCTCACATCTGGCTGAGTAAGTGAACTTTTTGGCCAGCTGCGTTCAAATGAAAGGGAGCCGTTCCAAGCCATGTGGGGACTTGAGAAACGTGATCCATAATTGATAAGATAAACGACGCACTGTTACACGGTGCACCTGAATGCCCGGCGAGATGAGCTTGCAGGCCAATCGAGTGTCGACGCTGGGGCTGCTGTGCGCCCGCTCACTATGCATGCAGTTCTGCGTCAGTGCACACACACTTATTCCAAAGCTAATGAGGCCTTGGGAGGTCGGACGCGAGCGAAATCGTTTCACTGTCTGCTTGCCTTCGCGGATGCTTAACGGCGCATGAACCTTGCAGGGCGCATCGTATAGAAACTGTACATGCAGGGCGTATCGCAAGGCGCTGCCTCGCGTACACATTCGCCACACTCGTTTACCGTTTGGCTCTTTTTTTTTTTTTTTTTTTTTTTATTTTATTTTTTTTTTTTACAGCAGGCTATCTTTGCATCTTTCCATCAGCGGACTCAGCGAAGCATAGGCAGCGGTTAACAGCATTCCTGTCTGAGGAAAACATGCCCTACCTCTCGAGCAGCGATAAATTAAAAGAAGAAAAAAAAAAAATAAATAACACAACTTCTTGTTTATTATTGCAAACGGCATGCGAACTGATGCGCATCCAAGTGAACTGATGAGGGGCGCTTTCAAGTGCCATTCAGCCAAATATCACATATGAGAGTAGAAAGCAATTGCAGGGCTGATCCTGACGGCAAAACGCACAAAATGTACGCGGAAAAACACAAACAGCACCAAAGTGTCATAAGCATTCCACATCGTGGGCGAATCCCTGACTCCACTTCAAAGCTTTCTGCCTGACAGTGGCTAATGATAAACACTCACATGGAGAGCAGAGAGACGCCGAAGCAGACTCTGCATCAAAAAAAAAAAAGAAAAGCGGCCTCTTCCTGTCTTTTACAGAAAGATAAAAGATGAGCGCTCCTGCCAGACTGGGGCTAATGTGCATTTAAGCACTCATACAGTACATACATGCATACATAAATGAGTACACAGGCAGACGTACTTATCATGCAAATGTGGAATAATTGCATCCTCGTCTGTGGAGGGGACACAGAGTTGCTTTTGAGTAAAAAGGTTCTTTAAAAGATGAAGAGATGTCACATGAAAATGCATGACCGGCATCTCTACCTGTCACCTTAAAAAAAAAACCTTCACATTAAAAGGACATTTGCCAATGTCATCAGGAGGTGTAATTAATTTTAACATTGAAAGTAAGGTCACATCTTTCCTTTAAGACAAATCTTCATAGTTGAAGCAAGTTAACCTATGACGACTTCCAAAGGTACAAGAAAGTCATTATTCCCTTTTCAACATGAATGCTGTGAGCAATAATACAAAAGGTTAATCCACTCAGAAATAAGGTCAGCTAATATTACATTCTGATTTTTGGTCACGTCTAACCATGCGTCATCAAAAATCAAAACAATATGGCGCTGACAAATTGTATCAATAAGAGAGCGGCAGTGCTTTGCAGCAGCATTCCCAAAACGTTTTTTCAATATGGACTAGTTTCAAGTAAAGCGCAGGAACTTAAAAAAAAAACTAAACAAAACAAAAAAAACAATGTATGGAGTGGGAGCTTGTTGCTTTTCCAACCCATTTCGGGGTAATGGGCGAAAATGGCACCCATGTGTTATTGTCGGTCGATTCCGTAATTTGTTTTTGTTTTTCGCACTTAGCCACCAAGTATGACACACTCAGTGCTCCCGCATTTGTTGGTGTGGTTGGCCGTAAGTAATTGCTTCTGTTGTTACAATTGCTTCTTCAACAAAAAACAACAAAATAAAATTCATTTTATGCCGGGTGCTTGGTCTCTATTTACCTAGGCAGTTTTGATGACTTCATTGTTTGTACCAACAGACCCGTTAATCATGTAAGACTGCTGATATTGCATACAGTTTTCTCTTGATTGGCTTTTAGGCTCTTCCTTTCCCTCTCTTTCCGAAGAAGCTTTACAAACGCATTCATCTTTTTCATTTTTGCAAACTGAACTCAAGCTGACCCAACACTAGAAAACAGTCGAGGGGGTTATCGGTTTACGACACTTGCGACGTACTCTATTCCAACGTTACGAACGGCACACAATCATCGTAAGAATACGTCGCCGCAAGGCGCAAGAAATCACGCTCAGTTACTCAGTTGATTGTTACACATTTACGGCCTAGAAGTAATTATAACTTTACTAGTGCATTAGCTATAGACTACGGTGTGTTCCGGCGTGGGTACGAATCGGCTTAAGTCGTCGCCGTAAAAATGGAACTCCGCCGTAAACTATAAGGACTTGCTGTACCAGGTTTGACAATTACGAGTACAGATATGCCAACCCAAGTACGCAGTGGAAATGGCAGAGGAGCGAGGACACGAGCACACATACAAATGACCAGGCAGGACTTGAAAATCAAACCCAGGCATGCAAACACACATACACCCACTCTCCATAGACAAGCACACAAACTAATTGGCCACCCCATTAGTAATTTATTAAGCTTGTCCTTGTAAATTTTATCAGGTATCCAGCAAGGGAATAGATTTATTGATCCTCTTTGCATTCATCAAGCCCAGAAAAGAGAGTGAAAGAGCGAGCGGGCGAGTGCAAGGGAGGCAGAGGAGGAGAGAGAGCGATGGAGTACATTTATCAGGATGGACAGCATTGGGTTCCAAGCAGCTTTGCGGGAGATCAGACCCGAGTATGTTGTGATTCCCCCTGGGTCGCCACTATATCCTGCTTCATTCACAACGCTGCCTTGCCTCAGCTCATCAATGTCCCTCGCGATCAATGATTCTCATAAAACAGCATCCCGGCTTTGCCTTATACACTTGGCCCCCCCCAAAACAACAATAACAAAAAGAGAGTTCGACTTCATTTTAACCCAGAGGAGCCACAGATAAGCATCGGGGCAAACATACAGGGTCAAGGATCTACTGGAAGAATTAAAAAAATAAATAAATACAGCTGCTGAAGAAAAAACTAGATTCAATATGTATGAGGTTGTGACCTCATTACTGTACCACCGCAGGCTCACGAGTTTGCAGGTTTATTTCCCCCCGTTTTTTTTTTTTTTCCTCAGGTATTGGCGAGTATCGACAGGCTGGAGAATATATTGTTATTGGGATAGCAGCAGTCTCTGTGGCTCATCCAACAAGCCCATCATTTCTCCAATGCACTTCTGTTTGTGTCGGTAGTATAGTCCAAAGGGGAAAAAACTCATATGCATTGTTTTCAATCAACCTTCCAGGAAGAGGGGAAAAAAAGCCCCATCAGAAATCAGTGGAGCCTCAGTTAAGACCCTCTAGCATTTTATTTACTATTCTAAAATATATGTATGAATTATTTTCTGAGCCCCCCTACGTCTCAGCCCCCCCCCTATCCCCAGGAGAAGAAAAATCCTGGAGGCGTCCTTGGCTGTTAGCTGGTCAAACAAACTTCCTGACAGTTTTATGTTTATTCAAGAAGACAATTAAGTAGTAGGCAATAAGGAGACTGATTTGGGACCAAAACAACATCATTGCGAATGTGTATGTTCAGCTGACACAGATGCAGAAACAGAGTGCAAACTGGCTAATGTGCCCGAACGAGATTGTATGACTTTAAATGCGACTTGCCTAACCCAAGTAATGACCAGACTAAAATTAAAATTTAGTGGGCCTCGACTTGGCTTGCCTGACTTTTGCTCCAGCAACTTGGGACTTGATTCAAGCTTGAAGGTTCAAACTTGAGATTTATTTATGACTTACACATATGTGACTTACTCCCACCTCTCACCCCACACATTAAAATAGAGTGTATTGAAATCCCCACGCATTTTGGACAAATCCATTCCCGATTTTACATCTACAGAACATTCTGGAACATACTTTGAAACTGAAATCATCTTTCACAAGTATGCATCATGTATGCAGTGTGTGTGGGCGTTCAAGTTTAATTGACGTGACAGCAGTAGAACTCCATTGTAAACACTGCTTTCCGAAAGCCAATCCTCTCTGAGGTATATTTTTCTTTCTAAAATCGACTATTTTCTTTTTTTTTTTGTGCGAATGCCGGGGTGGGGAGCTAAATAGCTCTGCACCAACATCCCTTTCCCCTGGAGGCAGAGCCTTGACTGGTATTGTTCCAGGATTCCCCGGCATCGCTCACCAGGAGGCTAGCGCTGCTTGCCGCGTGATTGGTGGACCGAGCCATCCGCGTCTGGGATTCGGGAATACCATTCTCTAATCCCTGGCATGACTTCCTCTGTCTATGGTTGTCTCAGGTTGGAACGTGTAGGTGTAGTGCTGTAAACACACATGCACACATCAAGACATATGGACTCAAGCGATAAGGCCCGTGGATGTTTTAAGTAACTTATAGTATGGATTCTAACCATTTAGCCTCGGGCATTTAGACCCTTTAATGCCATGTAAGCTCCAGATATGATAGGAGAAAAGTTTTTTTTTTTTTAACTACACCCTCAGCAGCATCATCTGAGGGCTTCTCTTTTGTTATCTTCTCCATATCGCTACTTGGAGAGAGAGAAAGTGGATCCATTGCACTATGTTCATTTCTCAAAGATGACTTTTACACACTTTACTTTTAACATGATTAGAGATCAATTTCAAAGTCAGCAATTGAGTTACCTAACAGGAATATGTATACGAGCCATGGCAATGAATACAATCTCTTATAGGACATCTCCGTCTTACCCTTTTCTCTTTATGATTGAAATGCATGCATTAAAACATTTTTGTTATGGGATAAAATGTGGATTACATTTCAGGTTCCGTGAGAGGCCTGGCATGAACAAGCTTGAATTAATTATTCTGCCATGTGTTCCCCAGAAATGAATTTACACCCCGAAAAAATGTGGACCCAGACACATTTAGAGCAGCTTTAATTACAGCCTCTTTTCCCCACCTGCACATACACTTCCTGGGAGTGGCCACACGATTTCCGATGTGAGAACACTTGAGACGAGCTAATTGATGTTCACTATTCATGTATACGGAGTTGACTAGGGTGTGGACAGATGGTGTTTGTAAGACAGCATTTAAAGCAGCAGGAAATTCTGATTCTGGAAAGGGGGGATAGGGGAAATCAGCTCTTTTAGAGGAAATTGTGAAGTGCGAGCATCTGATCAGAACTGAGCTAACATTGGCTTAGAGTCTTCAATAACTCAACATGCATGATTTTGGAACGTGGGATGAAGTCGGAGGGCCCGACTGAGATTGAAACGCAGAAGCTACAAACTGAGGAAGATCTAACTACAAACAATTTTTGTTAAGTTAGGTCTGACAGCTGCTTTTAACACATTTTTGGGTGTGGAATCAAAAATCGATTTCAGTTCTTCTCCATCTCATCGTTTTTGAGCTATAGGACCCCAGTTTTTTTTCTTTTTTTTTTTTATATGAAATAAATGTGTATGCATGTACTGTAAATAAAACACTGAGTTTGAAGAGTTGCAAGTGTTGAAAACTAAAAAAGCAGCATAAAACAAAGTAGAACTTACAATGGTATGACCACGGTTATAAAGCTGAGAGAAAATCCATCACAAATCCTCTTAATTCCTGCAATGCAGATATTGATAGTACTGATCTATTGGGAGCTGCACACGCCTCTCACCACACTGTCTCAATTGGGACTGCACAAACAAGTTGATCGTTGTAGATGAGTCCAATTGTAATCAGCTCTTCTTACAACTGCTAAATCAGTGAAATTTCGCTTTCCTGAGGCCAATTTTAGTTATAATCGGCGTGAAAATCGAACCGATTTTTTCCCCAAATTGTGTAATCCATTATGCTGCGCGAATGCAATATTGCCACATAATTACTGTTAATATTGCATGTTTGCTGTAAATCCGTCCGTTGTAATTTAGCAATAATTTATAAACAGCTGATTGTACAATGTTGCGCTTAATTCTCTTTCAAATGTGTCACTCCCTGACACTAGTAGCTCTTTGTGACATCATTTTATACGCCATTTTTTATTTCCCTCGTTAACTGTCCTGTAGTGATTTCTGCATGGCTGCCATTCTGTATTTTACTGCTGGCAACAAGGACATTCATTTACAATTTATCCATCCTTGACTGCTCTTATTTGCATCGTGCTCTGCTCTGATGTGTCCCGTTACTACTTTCATGTGACATTTTGTCTAATTTCATGTATGAAACAAAGCTGTCACACCTCTGGACAGCGCCACGGATGCAAATGAGGCTTTTTCACGGTGCGGGTATTTGCCGGGTAAAAATAGTCACTGGACGGCGCTTTGATAGTCTTCATTAATGCCTAACTGCTTATTAAGTGTGCAGATTCGCTGCTCGGCCTCTCAAATGGATGAATTAAAACGTGCCGTTGGTAAAGGGCATGCTGCGATAATGACGCCGGGATGCAGGCGCGGCTCTTGGAGTTGTGAATGATGGCGTCAAGCTCAGGCAGCTATGGAAATGACTGTGGCACCTCCAAGTCACACGTTTTCAGTTTCCAATGGGGAAGCTATCACCATGGTAACACCGCTTTTTGGCTTTGTGGGGTGATAACAAGGTGGAGATGTGCTTTCAGTGGGAGGGGGGGGGGGGGGCTTGGGGGGAAGCACAGGGGGAGGGAGATAACTCAAAATGGTTTCACTCAAGCATTCTAAACCCCGGAGGGCATTTTCTCTGGAAATATGTCCAAAAGTGTACACACACTTTTATTTGAATACATTGCGGTCTGGTTTGTGGTCTAATAATTTGTAAGAGCCACTTGTCAGATATTCTGAAGCTGCTACAGTATTCCGAATTGATGAATCCTAGCATAACCAAGTCCCCAACACACACAATCTCACACTTACACACACCTCTCAAGCCCCCTTCAGTGATACCATCCGAGTCTTGTCATTATAATCAAGTTTTCAGCTCAGAGGCAAGAGCAAAGCTACCAGCAACCCTGTGAACGGACGCTTTCTCAAAAACTTGCACACTTACATCAGCTAATCAAGGAACGGAGGCGGTGCAGGAGTCAGGGGCGAAGGAGAACGGCGGTGTCGGCATGCATGAAAACCGGCCAACAGGAAGTTACAGCCATGTCACAGGAAATAGGATGTGTCTTTTTCCCGGGGGCCGCGGTATCCCCGTGATTAGAGGGAGCAGATTGAGCTGTCCCTTCGCATTACAGACAGGCAAATAAAAAACACGTGTGCATGCGGGCACGGTGACGCGCACATCCAAGTGAAAGGGAAAGGGACAGAAGACGGAGTTTTTTTTTAATATGTTGGAGTCAGACCGTTTGTCACTGCACTTGGAACGAAATGGGAGTGGGACGTGTATGGTTGTCATAGGACAGCAAATGATATGTACATAGACAGTCCACTTTGTAGATTTACTTTCTACTTCAGAGGGTCATTATGACTGGGAAGCTCTCATATGCAATCACCTCATCATTCTTACATAGACATCATTACTTTTGGATTGGATTGGAATTGGATTTGATTTGTTATACAGTATCTTGACCACAAATTAAATTGGAATCTGAAGTCTTAGAAAAATAATTGTAAACAAATATCTAAGTATATAATGTCCAAATATAATAAATATGTTGTTGTTTTTTTGTTTAGAAGGGATTTGGTAAAATAAATCAATAAATAAAAATCTTCCAAATTGAAAAGAACAAATAACCAGAAGCAAACAGTCTAGACATACTGCTTTTTCAAGCCCCCCCCAGGGCAGTGCACAAAACCAATATTCCTAAAAGATGAGGGAATTTAGATTGACCTCAATGGGTAAGAAAAAAAATACATGCAATGCATCTATATTTGAAGCTTGGGGTGAAGGTGGCATATTCAAAACTGTCATCTTTCAAGCTCCTCACGGGGAGGAAAAGGTGATTATGTGTCTTTATTGAATCATCACACCTAAGCTGTTTTGACTGTACATAACTGGATTAGGGGACCGGTGCAGAGGATTTCCTTCCAAAAGAAAACATTCAAGACTAGATTGGCTCTGATAAGAAGAAATAAAACAACTGCAATTCAAATCAAATACAATGGACGAATGCACAGGCCAAAATCAGTCAACAAATACCTGGTGCAGCAATGAAAGTTATTACTTGTTTAATAGTATTAGCGAGAATCTGATTAGCATTTATCATATTATCTTGCACAGAAAGTATCCTGTACTTACACAATGCTATGGAGCTCTTCCAATGAGGATCCAGATGAACGGACGGTGTAAGGTGCAAAACGGGAAAAGGATAGAGAAATGTCAAGGTAACCAAATGAGTCAAGAGCAAAGCGGTGTCGTCATGTCGCGCTGATGTCCTTCCTCATTGCAGGACTCATTGACCTTATTGATATTCAAACGTGTCCTCAAGAGGCCTCAGACAGCAATCTATAATCCATACCTGCAGTTTTCAAGAAAATATGTTTGAGGAGAAGATATGGCCACTGTGTAATGACAAGAAAAGACGCAATTCCTCGACAATCAAAGAGGACAGGACTTTTGGTGGTAAAATATGTTAATTTATTCGGACTTTCTGTCAGATTTTAGTCAAAGGACTGTCTACATCACTTTTAGATCATATTGTGCGGCTTGCAGTGTTTGACGTTGTTTATGGCGTCCATTGTTTGTGCGTTGATGCCTGAGGCGCGACTAATAAAAGAATATGCGTAGGTACTTATTTTACTTGAAAATAACAACTCCCCAATCGTTTGGATGCTACACTGTCCAACAATCACCTACATATGAAAAGTTTACACACCCATGATCAAATGCCAGTAAAACAAAAAATCACAATCAATGGAGTATACAGTATTTTTTTTAACCTCGTCGAGAGTGGGAGCAAAAACAACTGATATGATATCCTAATATACTGTATTTCTCGCTTTCTAGCAGAAACTTGAAGGTTTTGCCCTCGCACTAACACTATTTTGAGCTGTTCATAATTCCTTCCACCTTGTCTAAGGTCCCTTTGCAATTGAACGGGGGAGTGTAGACCTTTCAAATATGTTGCACTTTAGTGGCCTAAGGTATCCTAGCCTGGGCTCCTCATGTTTCGTTGCGTAGTTTTAAAATACACGTCAGAAAAATTTAATAAATAAATAAATTGGTAACAGTAACTTAAAATTACTTCAATGTCAAGCACATTAGTTAGGAAGAAAAAAATCGAGACAAAGAGACAAAACGTTATACCAGGGGTCACACCAACCTTTTTAAAATTGAGCTACTTTTGGGTACTGATTAATGTGAATAAGTACCACTTTAAAGTGCGAAATCAATCAAATTACCATGAATTATACCTTACTACCAATAATAATATGCATCCATTCGGAGGAAATAACAATGTCCCACCACTGGTGGTCACAGTACCATGTTTGTGACCCCTGCGTTGGACAAAGCAAGTTACTGGACAAGCGCCACTTCGCCACTGCCCTTGTCTAATTAGCACGGTGTTATGCGGCTGTTGGCTAATGAAGGGAGCTTGTTCCATGGCTGCACAGACACTTAAGAGGTGCGAGGGCTCTCATTGGTCTCCGGTTGAAGTGATTGTTAGCCACGCTGGCAACTGTTAATTGCTACTCAGGAGGCTTGTGTTGACGGTGTTAACCTGCATGGTCATGAGTGCACAGGACTTCAATTTGAAAAGGACAAGAACATCAAGGATTTTGAATCTTTCATGCTTACAATCAAGCTCTTTTTTTTTTTGTTTTTTTCATGTTTTTCCTCATGTAAATTTCATCAGACAACGAAGCGCGACTAATAAAAGAATATGCGTAGGTACTTATTTTACTTGAAAAAAACAGCTCCCCAATCGATTTGGATGCTACACTGTCCGACAATCACCTACATATGAAAAGTTTACACACCCATGATCAAATGCCAGTAGAACAAAAAATTACAATCAATACAGTATTTTTTAACCTTGTCAAGAGGGGGAGCAAAAATAACTGATATGATATCCTAATATACCGTATTTCTCGCTCAGGAGGCTCATATAAATTTCATCAGACAACGAGACGGATATTTTGCTCCAATAACAAATCATCCTAACTTCCACATCACTGTTATTGTTGGCAAAAGTAGTGAGAAAGTCACAGTTTTGGGTAGAAAAGTAACAGATTGTGGTTTTGAAACTACAATTCACTGTTGGAAAAGTGAAAGTTGTGGTTGAAAGTGGGAAAACAAACGTTGCCACGATGCACTAAATCAGTGTGACTGATGTCAGGTTTTCAAAAGGATCCTCGATTGGCAGTGTTCTCTTAACCCTGTACAGTAGTTTAATGCTACTGTCGACTTTTAATGTGGTCATGGTTGTTGCAAGCATCCATATGAGATTGGGTTGATTTATTGGCGTCCTCAAATATGCTTTAAACCCAAAAAACCTTTGACTAATCTTGACACTAAAACATTCATCTTGAGTGAACATTTTTTTTTTTTTAGTCCTGAGGCCCAACGCGCATAAGTACATGGACCAATATATCAAGTAAGTAAAACTGAGCACATTCAACTCACACGAACGTCATGCATAAACCCAACAGTTAATCCAATAATCCGTGACAGACTGCGAGGAAACTGGTTTCACTCAGCCACCTACTCACTGTCAGATTGGACGTCAGTTACCTACAATTGTAATGTGGAGTCATCGTGAGCCAAACATCTTCCCTGTCCTACTTGCTCTCATCTTTTTCCAGACTAATCTCTTCTGATCTACTCTGCAGTTGGCTGGTCAAAGGACTAATACGTTTTCTGTGTGTAGAAAGGTAGTGGTGGGGTGCAGGGGAGGGTGGGAGGCTGACGCCAGCGCTTCGCCCTGTTTGAGCATTTTCTCATTTTTTTTTTTGTTTGATGTTTTCATTTTCCCCAAACTCATTCTACATAATTCATTTTTTTTTGGCCATGATATTTTCCTAATGCGGAGCACGGGGAGTTCAAATAGGGGTCCAACCCAGAATACGAAACCCACAGCGACAAGGCCTAGACAGGCAACTTCGGGGTAGGTCTCTGTACTTTGACAGTGACACCAGATGGCTGTAAAATATGTTCTAACAGAACACGATGCTAAATATAAATTCCAAACTGCCCATAAATATCTTAACAGGAGCAATGCTAATGTGCTGGAGCGAGCGAGTGAAACACAGCCGCGAGTCGAACAACCGTAAAATCAAAATCATTACGAGTTCCAACTAAGTTTTGGAGAAAAATATGCCTAGAAAAAAACTTTGGCTCTGTTTGCCATTTAAGGCTTATCTCTGCATGTGTGTTTGGATTTGTCTTTAGTGTTTTTTTTTTTTTATGGTGCCAACACAGCTGCTGGTCAAAGGTTAACAATAACGACATGAGGGGAAAATCGCGATGACCCAAGAACCAAAACTTACAGCAACCTAATAAAGTGCAGATGTCTCGGCCCTTGCTGCTCTGTATGATGTTACACTCTAAAAAAAAAGTTGGGTCAAAAATGGACCGATCTACTACTTGGGTCAAGTTGACCCGCCTTCTAGCGTTGTTTTGTTCAAAACAGACTCATTTTGGGGTTTTTTCTTGTGTAGTGTAACCCTAACCCTAACCCAAATAATGGATCAGTTCCTTTTTGACCAAAAATGTTATTTTTAACCCAACTGTTTTTAGAGTGCATAACGGTGACAGTTTGAGAGGGGGGAGCACGGCAGAATTTGAGATCAGCATTCAACCACGCGCACCAGCTACACAAATTTGGAATCGCAGCAAAACCAGTAGCCAACCGTTATCAGATGAAAACGAGTTGCAGAACTCTGGTATTGGGGGGGTAAGCCTTGAAATAGTCCATAGGTGTGAATGGCTGTGTGTTTATGAGCCCAGAGATTGGCTGGCAACAAGAGTGGGGTGTAACCTGCTTCTCGCCCAAAGTCAAATAGGAATGAGGACAAGCACTATAAATGAAAATGATGGATAAATGTTTGTTATATACTGTATGTTTTTACAACACCAACACATCAGAGAGTGAATAATTTCCCAACACGTCCAGAAATATAGGAACTTTGCAGATAACGGTTCAAACATTTTTATTAGCCGGAAAATAGACACGGACCACTGCTCACACTTGGCCTGTAATTACTTTTGGAAATGTCTCAATACATTCCTAATCTTTGGTTAATTGGCTTTTGACAAGGAATGGACACTTTCCAACTAATGAGAGCCATGAAGCAATTGTTTGGAAATGGTCAAAAAGTCATCAAAATCACTCCTTCATTCCACTTCTGTTATCTAACAAGCAGACAAAGAACATCTAAAGGGGGTTTGTTCTTTGAGAAAAGGTGCCAATTATAAAGATTACATAGTGAACGTCCTCACCTATGTATGATTTCATTCCGAATTTCATCACTGTTTGTGTGCAGCAGTCTTTCAATAGCAGAAAGTCTTGACACGACTTAAATTATTGAAACAGCTCATTAGACTGTGAGCGTCGGTTTTTTGGGGCGATATGTGGCAGAGTGAGAGAGGAGTACTTAAAATACACATGTACAAATGTAAATATAACTTGGAGACAAAGAAAAATGTATGCATAATGGACATCATGCATAATGGAGAAGCTATACAAAAGACGTATTGCTCGCGCTGGAAAACATACATAATGCAATATAAATCCGCACGTGCGGTATTGGAAATGTGCTGAGTGTGCAGAGTCACCTTGACCGAGTATCTCTGACTCATAATGACTTCAAACGCCAGCGCGAGTAGCGTGCAGTCATAAATACAACACGCTGGGAGACAAACACACAAAACGGAGTTAGTGCATTGCTGTGATAAGGAAGGGCCGCACAGTTTCAACAGCCACTTAATCCCTATCAAGTATGAAATGAGGAAGCGCGCATCGAAAACTCAGCAACAGAGAGTCTACTGATGATTCCAGCTGCAGCTTTATCTCACTGGTGTTGTTTTGGACACAAACACTTTATCAGCACTAAACATTCAGAGGCAGACGGAGGGAGGGGGGGAAAAAAAAAACAGCCCCATGGGAGCATCTCTGAGTGGATGCAGACTTTGCTTCAGCAGTGGAAACTATTGCCAAGGCTCCCCCACTTTCTTCTCCTTTCTCCCGTACAGTTCATTCAGGCTTCCTGACCCCATTTGCCCCTTTTTTTTTCCCCCCCACCTGACTTTCTGCAGACAAACCCCCCCCCCCCCCCCCCCCCCCCCGCCCCACCACCTCGTCGTGCTCCTTCGATCCCACCTCGCGTCACCCCGTCCTTACCCGAAGTCAACTCGGATGTTCAAGGGAGGGGTGGTGGCCAAGACAACAAGGGAGGAAAAGTGGAGGGAATGATGTGAAAAAGGTTGTGGATGAGGATGGAAACAGTGGAAGGGGTGGCATGAAGGGAGGGGGGGGGGGAGTGTTGTGAAGCGGAAGACGGGAAGGAGGGAGGGAGGGAGGCAAGGCAAAATGGGGACAGCTGAGTTTACATCAGTCCAGAGCGAATGGAAATAAAACAAGATGCATGTATGCTGTTTTGGTGTGGCTGAACAAGATGGAATTAATGGTACACAGGGGGAGGCAGAACACAGGCACACGTTTGCTATTTTTTATTGGATTGCCTTTTGATGCTTTCCAGACACCGTCCATTTAAAAAAAAAAAAAAAAAAAAAAAAACAACCTATAAACTAAGCAAAAGGAAGAACAATTGGATTAAAAGAGGAAGAATTGACAGTGTCTTCTGACAGTCTCACACTTAAAAGCACGTTTCCGTCGGGCATGGTTCTGCAGGGATTCTTTTGAGGTGACTTGCTTGCTAGGAGTTGAACCAAGGACACATTCTATAGCCACATGACTCCCTAGGCAACCACTCACGCAGCAGAAGCAGGCTGTTCTATAAGCGGCACGCTGGTATGAGTCACTGCGGTAGGGATGAGGGTCGATACACGCGTGATGCAGTCACCTCATATGCTCCTGCAGCATTGACATGTGACGGGGGATAATGCGGTTCTCGAGCCGTTCGCCGAGCATAAAGCTGAGTTTGCAGCATGTCGTTAGCTGAGCCTGGCAGAAAGAATGGACACTGAGGAAAGACCCTATTTTTCCTCTTTTTTTTGCTCTCTGATCAAGCGGATACACTTTGTGAGGCACACCTCAATTAGTGGTTGAGATAGACCCATTCATTCCTCGAATTGATTATCCCATTAGTTAATCGAGCAATCGGATGGAAACTGATTTTGCATGTGAGGTGCAGCTATCATTACCGTCCACATGAATTGGCCATCTTCACCGTCCGCAATTTAATGTGACTGAGTGTGTGTGGCTTTTAAAAGGTACGGCCTGGCCTGGTGGGTGACTTGGGTGTCAGTGATTGAGAGTATCGAGTTGGCTGTGGTGAGCTCAGGTTACTGTCAACGAGACTGCGTTTCGTGAGTTCCTGGGCATCATTTTTTGCGACGGCAGCACGCGTAGGGGTGTGCTTTTTACGTATTTGTTTTATCATCGTTTGCTCAATAAAGTGCACTCGTGTGTGTCGATCGCCAAAGATCTCTTGTCCAACACTCTGAAGTCTTGTAGAATGTTTCCCCATGAAAGTGGAAGTTGAAACAACAAGTCCTTAATATGAAACTACGACTACATTTAATGCAATGTATTCTCAGGTTAACCATTACTGACACCTTCCTTACAATAGAAGACGAATGAGCCTCCCACAAAAGGTTATGAGGTTTGCATCCGCCCATTTGGAAAGATGAAAACATGTCTGCAGAAGTCATTAGCAGCACTTTTACATGTGACCAAGAACACTCCCGATATTCGGCCCGCTCACACATTTACATGAGGCCCAACCACACATCGGCGTCAAACCACTGAAACATAGCAGGCCTGTAGAAGTATAGACCACAGTGCGACTAAATGCAGTTTGGCCCTGCAGGTCAAATGAACATTCAAGTCAAGTCCAGTCCAAATGATGCTAACAGTAAACGGCTCCTTCACTTGAATTGCGTGCGCATGTGTCATGGGTGTGGTCGCTGCCATCTCATACCTCATTCAAATTCACACACTCAGCAGTGAGCCCCATGAAGCATTTTTGCCCACCCGCTAGTTTGTCTAGGGGTGGAAGGGAGGTGGTGAGGGGGGGGTCTGTTTCCACGACAACTGGTTTCCATGACAACAGCCACCTCATGCTCATCTCGTCTTCTGCCTCCCCCCCCCCATAATCCCCTCCACCCCATAGTTGCACCAGCCCCGCTGCACCCCATCATCTCTCTCAACGACCAATACGAAAACAGGCAGGCATCATTCGCGACATGAAACGCTCATTCCCGGGCCCCCAAAAGCATTGGAAGACGCTGTAAGCAGAGACGGAGAGCTAGGTGAGGGCAATTGGTTTGATAAAAAGATGGATGGAGGCTATAATCCTCTGCACACCCGGGCAACCGTGACCCTGATTTCTAATCCTTTGAGCAGGCTGGAAAGGTGGGCCCTTTTGCCAGAAACACACACACACACATACACGTTCTGTGAGATGGCAGTGCGACTCTAGCTGGAGGGCATACATCTGGTGGAACGGTTAGCCAATGGACACACGTTAGCAAATGGAAGATGAATCAGGTCGCTCGCCGTCCCCTTAATGACATCCGAGGGAATATCTATCCATGTCAGCGCCATTCAACCTGGGGATTGACGGGATGTATTTTTGCGCGTATGTATCTGGAGGCGTTTACCGCCGCTAATAGCCAGGCTCAGGTGCGACACCCCATTCCATGTGCTCACAGGGAACCATGGGATTTTCCCCCTCCTATGCCAGATGATGAGAGCCGATAGAGGGAAAGTAGGCCAAACAAACAGCCAAGGCTGCTGAGTGCCGTTACGTCACTGAAGATTAAAAACAACAACAAAAACAGAGGCACATGCGAGCCTAACACCGGGGCAGGATGGGATATCCTGTTTTTGTTGTACAGTACTTGCAAATGAACAACTTAAGCAAAGTCGAGTGAGAGACACCTGGCACTGAAGTGCATCTTTTGCCTAAGATGTTCAAAGGGCACTTTTATTTGGGTTCTTTTAAAACGTCATCTCCTGCCACCACTGCCATGTTCCAAAAACGGTGCAATTTCCAAGAAACAACAATGTGTGAGAAACAGATGGGGAATGGTGGAAAAACAGAGGAGAAATACTAACCTTTGGGACTGGTGTGTGTGTGCGTGTACTTTGTCTTCTACTGGATAATTTCAGCATGCTGAGTGATACTAATTGTATGTTAGGGGGCCAAATGACTGATTAAGTTCTAGCATGGTTGCACACCCGATTTGAACCGGTTTGGCATCATGCCTTTATCATCTGGAACGTTTAGTGGTCTTTGTATTCCACCTGATGAGTGAAAATCAATTGTCCCATTCATGCAGAACATAATTATACCAATTTGACACTAGGAAAAAGAAAATCAGTCCACAGCTGCTGTAAAGCTGAAAAGAAGCATTCCTGACCGTTTACTGTGTAAAAATATCACAAAATCACAACTTATCATAAACACCGCAAGCCTATGTGCATTGAATTTTGAAATCAAATCACGTATACATGCGGTATATGGGACCACACACTACAGATAGCATTATTATGCTGCAATTCAGCTAACTAGCTGCTAGCGGCCAGACAGGACCACTGAGAGTGAGCCTGGATATGCAAGTAGTTGTTAGTCATCTGCTTGCTCAATGCAGACTAGTACAACTATTCAGCAGGAGTTAAGGCACTCTTGCTTCTATCCAATCTCCCAAGAGAGGACAACTATATTTTAAAATGTATGTCAATACACTCATTATAGGAGCAATACCGCACAAACACTGGTGGGGGGGAGAGAACAGAATGACAATAGCATGTATGTAAGGCCTCCCACCGACGTGCATACAAATCAACAGCCAATTATTCATCACTGCACTTTGAAACAGGTTTAGTTTACTATCAGGGCTCAATTACAACAGACTTAGAAACTCCTTAAAATGCTAAACATAAACATAATTGTGATAGCATCTCTTGCTATACTGGAGCACAGCCAAAGCCAAAGTTGTGCTTTTAGAGGACCCCACTCCACCATTCAGACATTTTGTTAGCACATAATGGTGGCAATGAACTCAACTTAGCACACCTCAGCCCAAGCAGCAGTTTGGAAGCCAGAATTGTTTTTTTTTTTTTTTTTTTTTTAAGAGGCTTTAAGCTGATTAAGGCCACTCCCAGTTAAAGTTTACTGTCACACTAATCATAAAACCAAGCGAAGTACTCATTGCGTAATTAAAACAACCACACTACTTTGCCTTCCATTAGCTTAATGCTAACACACAATGCAAAATACCATAGAAGGGCTACCAAATAGCATCAAAAGTTGCAGTGTTATAGCCCTTTAAACAATGGACATTTTAACACAAACGTGCATTAACATTTTAACAATACTCATGGGCAGGTATTCGTTATCCTCTGTGGAAAAGTACTAATATTCCTGCAATCATTTACTGTAGTTATGCAAGTCTTCATGACTGTATCATACTGCCCCCAAGCTGACAAGTCATGCACACCAGAAGGAGTCGTAATTAATTGATCCCGATGCACAACCAGTTTGATTCTTTATGTTCTAATTATGTTTTTATAAACTACAACATCAAAGAGTGCTATTGTCATTTAAAAAAACTTTTGAAAAAAAAAGTTTTGGGGGAGGAAGGGCAGGAACAAATCAATGGCATTTCCATTCATTTCAATGGGGACAGATGATTTGAGATAGCTCATATTCTTAGTTCTGAATAAGCATGTACATCTGACTGAATATATATAGGGAAAAAAGAATTCTGATGGAATGGCCACATTCTCAATGTTCCGAATTCCTGTTCACATGTCTGCGCTGAAAAATGCTGCCTGAAGGATTTAACAGTGTGTGGAGGTCGCCCCGTTTCCCATAGCTGGCATCCTTTGCTTCTTTAAACAGTAAACGTGGAAAATGACTCAACGGCGCCTCTGCTGGATGCCTCAGTTGAAAAAATAGTAAATGTCACTTGTATAGCGCTTTTCTACCTTTGGTACTCAAACCGCTTATAACTCGATGGTCCGATTCTAGGTCTGCTCTGTTTGTCCTTGTTGCCAGAAAATGTGTATTTGAGTATTTCAAAGTGTTCGTCTTTGTTATTTCGAAGCAGTTTGAGTGTGTATATGGCCCAATCACAAATTGTTTGTGTAATCTCGAGCAGGTCATCTGAGGTAGCAGACATTGCAGTCTGTTTGTGTCCATAATGCGAATCATCCTCGGGCCTGTTCGCCGTCATTTCGTCTGCTCACGTCCACGGCAGTAGCGCCGTTTACATAATTGCTTCCCTGAACACATTCATTCCAGCCTCCTGTGCTCATTCTGTGCAGTCATCGAGGCTTCCTCTCACTTCATGCTACCTGCAGAGTCCACTAATGATAAGCTCAACTTGTTTATGCAATGTGGCCAGGTATGATTAGAACCTGAGTGAATGAATGCTTTGTCAACAATACAGATCTTGTGCCAAGCCTTCTTAGAAAATAATCAGCAATTTATCACGTTTTGTTTTGTTTTTTTTCTCCACAGTATGAACCATTTAACATTGTACTGGTAAACACACAAATGCAGAGAGCCTGGCATTGTTCTGTCCTTACTTTGCAATGACAAATAGGGTTTAAGACTTCCTGAGGTTGGTCACAGTGCGGCGCCAGCATCCTGGAATTCTTGCACACGCACACACAAACACACGCACGCAAACGTACACAATGAGTGACAGGTGTAAACAGTTTAACAGGCACGCCAACAGCTGGTCTTTCAGCCCACAGTGACTCGGCAGCTATAAAACCTTCCAATGAGCTCATATTCTCGGTATAAGCGTGGTTCTGCACCAGTGGCTCTGTAGTTAAAAGTCCTTAAAGGCTTGCAAATTAAGTAAACGGCTGTTTTTTCTTTTTTTTTTTGAGCGATGGTTTCCTGATGAACAAGCAGAAGAGCGCAGTGCCAGAGTGGAGGAACGCAGACTATGCTGGGAAGGAAATGAAGGCGTATTGTTCAGTATGGATGTTTTGGTTCGGGGAGGGTGGAAAAGTTGCTGGAGCGCCATTACTCCAAAATTCCCCGCAGAGTAAGGCAGGTTCGGCATGACAACCGATGCTTTGGGTCGGGGTGAGAACATGGGAAACAGCTGGGACGGGCAAGGTATAGGTGGGGGAGGAAACGGGGAGATGCCAGAACTGAGCTCAAACTTCCCGACAAGGACTAACACAAACAAACAAGTTGCAAACAGCCCGAAAGGGGCGAGAAGTGATCGTCTGATCATTATACAATGAGTTCAGTTGTTTGCATTGTTGCAAGTTATGCCTAAATGACTGAGCTCAAATGAAGAACCACCTCACATGTTTTTTGATTACAAGATTCGAGCAAAACTGGCATGAATAAAAGGACGGAGTAAGGATTTTGAGAGGTTTTTGGCAAAGATCTATCGCCCCATTTAACGACAGCACTCGTGCATTCCGGTGACAGGGAATCTCCACGCTTTGCTTTCTTCAGTACATATGGAATTATGCATATAGTTAAGCATTGATGAATAAACCTTTCATACTCACATTCACACACTTAAGGACAATTTTTCAGTTACCCTTACATGGTCATGTCATTCGTCATATTCCTCTTTCAATGTCAATCCTAAACATTTTAAGTCCGCAGCAAAAGTATCACTGTTCCAATACTTTTGGAGTGGAGTGTGTATTATTCTGTATTTATTACCACCTCGGATCGGACACTTGCTGAAGGGTAGGAACTCTCTAGGGTAGCATTTTTTTCCCCTCAATACTACTCTTGCATGAAATGAATTTTTTTCTTCACAAACCCTCCAAACACCAGCGAAAGGCCCTTTCTTTTGGACGGGGCACATCGGATTTTTAGCCCTATTCTCTTCAGTCTAAAATGTTGCGACGTCAGCTTTACAGCTGCCATGTGTCCTTTACAGGCGAGGTTTCTGTAAGCTTCGTTTTACCTACTGTGTTAACCATTCCTCGGCCTATGGTGCGGTTTATTTGTGGGTGTGTGGTTGTTTTCATTTCGCCTCTTAATTCTCTTCACCCCCATATCCTCACTAATGAGGCTGCATTTGACTTAGCCCCCTCGTTGGTTCTCACGCGTGGACCGTTTCCCTTGTGACGATTAAAGCGGCATCGTGTCAATCGGGTTCGCCCGTTGCGCTTATACGTCCATTTAAGTCACTAGCCACTGGCTGAATAACAGTGACTCATCCTCACAGTGCTTCCCGCCCCCGCCCCGCACAACCCAGACTGATCAGGCTAAATCCAAGACTCCTCAATTGGATGCCCTGGATTCATCCCGCAGGATAAATATATACAATGTGTTTAACAGATTAACAAGCCTCTGCATGCACACACACACACACACACACACACTCACACTTTGTGTACATTTGGCAGTGTCGGCAAAAGAGGGCAGAAACAAGGCCAAGAGAACACGCTGAACTCTATGTGCCTTGGGTTTCTTTAATTCATGTCTTGACTTTAATTACTGACATTAAAATCCACAATTAAGACAAGAAAAACAAAGTATAAAACTACAGAGCTGCCTCCAAAAGTATTGGACCGGCAAGGTCAATGCCTTTGTTTTTGTTGTATGCTGTTGGTTTTCCTATCAAAGGACGAAGAGAACACAAAAGTTATGAATTCCAGCTTTCATGTTATGGTATGTACAACTCAGGACAGAGTACTAGTCCTTGCATTCTGAAGTCTACAAAAACATTTTTACAGTGGATTTACAGGAAAATGCGTCCAATTTAATGGGGATAAATGGGGGAAAAAAGAAAACGACGCAAAACACACTGCCAACACAACAAAGTACTTCATCGGGTGGAAAAAGCGGAAGGCCATTCCATTCCACAAGTCAATCACCGAACCTTAACCCAATAGAACACGCATTGTATGACAGAGGAGACTGATGGGAAAACCCCCCAGAAACAAAGCAAAACTGTAAGAGGCTGCAGAAAAAGGTGAACTTTTGTGTAACATTCATCTTTTGATCGGAAACCCTAATTTCTTCGGTATACAACAAAAACAAAAGATATTGACCTTGCCACTCTCAAGACTTTTGGAGGGGACTGTATGTTAACAAACTATGGTCGTTACTAGCTTCAATATAGGAAAATATTTTCTTGGAATTGGATTGATAGCATGCAGTAAAATCCTATCGATCCGAAAGTGTCCTGTGTAGTCGATGGCTATCCCACTATACCGTTGATTGACCTTGATAAGGCAGCTTGTTGACCTATTGGGAGAGCAGGCGGGCACATTTAAAGAGCCGGGTCTATTCTAAATGCATATCAACGGTAGCAAATGGCCCTGGGCAGCGTTGGACAATGACTGGCCTTGAAGGCGGACTTGTTCAAGGCCAAAACTGAAAGGAATAAGGGAGCTTGACGGGAGGACTGAGCAGCAAACACCGCCGTGGTAATACATGTGTCTGTATTGTTGGTGCGGATGTGTGCGCGTGCGCGTGCGCGTGCGTGTGACTGTGTCGTGCCTGCTTCCATCTCCCAAACCTCAGTGTGCCTCTAATTCATAGTGACCGCTTCATTGTTGCAGAGCAGATGAGCTGGGTGCAGCGCCATACTGATTGAATGGAGTACTCCGGAGCCGCCTCGGTGTTTTCTCCACTATTCCCCTGGCTGTCTCCCCTCATTCTCATCGCGGCGTACTGTTAGAACCGAGATGCCCGGGCGACACATACACACGCATTTACAGAGAGAGCCCAGGGCAAAGCAAAAGGGCAAGGGAGAGGGGTCCTTCTTTATTGCTCTGATCAAAACATTCATCCATCCTATCCATCCTTTTTTCCCTCCATCTCGTCCAGCCTCCTTATTAAATCATTCCCCTCCTATTTCGCCTGGATTTATCCACGGATATTACCCTTGCCCCTGACTCGGTGGGCGCCCAGCACACCAGCTCGCACACAATCACACGCACAAGTGGCAATTGTGGACACATTTGCACTATTTTCCTTCAAGATAAATGAGATGGAAGTGGAACCTTAAGAGGAGAATGTGACCTTAACGTTCATACTACATGATAAGGTCAAATCAAACACACATTTTCGTGTTTCTTTTTACTTACATAGGTCAGTGAAAGCAGATTAATATAACCCATCATAGATTTGGTAGAAGAGGAAGGATTTTTAGCTTTCTTTTTTTCCTGTGGAAATGGGTCAGAGAACTCGAATTACTTGCAAGTACTCGTCAGCGCTTCCTTGCAAAAAATCGACTGCCTCTATTGAGAATGTCTTGGGGAAAGTTAGAATTAGAGCAAAAAGGATAAAGCAGGGAGCGGCGAGGATGCTGAGGCGGCATAAAATAGCACTCCAAGGGGAGTGGGGCGGAGGGGAGGGGGGGGGGGCGCTCAGTCGTGGCGTTTGAGGAATTCAGTAATCCAATTACCAAACTGAGAACATATAGTACTTAAGGGTGCAAGCCTGCACAGATGTTTGTGAACACGCGCATGCACAAAACACTTCAAAGACACCCGTTGCCAATGAGAGAGAATGCTACACATGCTCCCCGTGCTCTTTTAAATGCGTGCATTATCTATACTCAAACAGGAAAGCTCAAGTCGCGTTTGATCAACTCTTGTTTGTCGGAGAGGACCAAATGGGTCTGTTTCTACTTTCCTCAAGAGATAAAAGGGGGCAATTAAGTGCACAACACAAAAGCAGCCACTAATCTAGTAGTATGGCAAGACATGTTTGACTTTAATAATCCATGTTTGGCAGAGCAATAGAGGCGCGCAAGACTGCTAGGTATGTTGGAAACCGGCCCAGTCGATGGCTTGATTTGCGGCTCGTGCCACCGGAATCAATATTAATTTAAAACAGCTGATAAAGTTTAAAAAAAAAAAAAAAAAAAATGAGGAGCCGGGATAAAGCGTTAGGTCGACCTTGATTTGATGAGGGACTGCCGGGCTCAGAGAGGCCGCGAGTACCAGATATTTCACAGGCGGAGGCCATTGTCACGATAAAGGCGCTTGGATTGTTCCCATGGAAATCGAGAAACCCGACGCACTGGGGCACACTATCGGTGCGGTGATTGTCATTATTTCAGACCTAATCATCATTATTGAGTGCTGCTAATTTGAGGTCAGCGGCCTGTTATATAAGCACAACTGCCAACCTGACCAGATGCTCCATAGGCTAAATCACAGCTGCTCACTGGGATTATCTTCCCGCACACACACAGACACACCCACACACACACGCACACACGTCTTGACCAACACTGCACTCAAATCACACACATGCAGAATTAAAAGAGGTGTCCAATGTGACTAATCTCATCACCCGGGGCAGATTGGTATGTTGTAGACACATCTGTCACACCTAAATAAATCACTCCCACACAATTTCCCTGAGTCATACGCAGATAAATATTGACTATGTGTGAGTGTGTATGTACACGGCCATCCACAGGAATGAAGGGGCTCAATAGAAAATGTCACTGATTGATCTTTTTACCATTTGGCCCTGATTTACAGAGTGCTAAACATATGCGGGCACACACACACACACTATATAAGCACCTGCAGATTTAAGAGTCAATTGGTTCTGGCCATATGATGCAATCAAACCTTTTATACTAATCCATGCCTGGTCATCACATTACTGCTGATTAGAACCTCGTTGTCTCCATACATCCACTAAACCCGAAAGTCCTGGCTCAAAATATACGGCCGAATTATCCAAGTGTTAGCCTACATTGCAGCCACATGCAGTTCTGTATACAAAAAAATAAGGATTGGGAAAATCCGACTGTGACGCAACGCAATCCTTTACATTTCAAGCTGTGTTCATCTGGATGCACAGCCCTGCAATTTGTATTAACCGCAGCGCACCCTCATAGGAGGAGTAGGGATTTGAGGAAATGTAAGGGATTTGGAAGATGGAGGTATTGAGTGGAGCCAGAAAACCAATAAACTTAATGTGAAAAGGTTAACTATAAGCACTGTGTTATTCAAGGGAACATTTTCACTTTGATTGAGCACTGGTGATTTACTAAAAAAAAAAAAAAAACAACAACAAAAAAAGAAAACGAGGAGCACCATACATGAGCAACCAGATCATTTCGGTATGACTTATGAAGTGGGACGTGGCCCACTGGCTCTGGAACACGGCCTTTACTCATTGGACAAAAGCACCGCGAATGGGGTCATGGGAGCCACCCCAGATGGCGCAGATGTGGTACCCCCCCCCCCCCCCCCCCACCCCCCTCTTTCGAGAGGCCATGACCAACGTGTCGTGACTCCCGACCCCCTGATGCAGTCATCAGGCTGAAAAATGAAACCTTAATAGGAGGAATCATGGGATATTGATCCACATGCTCCAGCCATTTCATCACAACTGTCATGTGTTAAAACATGTACTTAGGGGGAGTAAACATCTAATTAGCACAACATTGAAGGGCATCGAAGGGCACCAGTAAGCAACGGCAACATTTTGAACCTCAAGGCTTCAAGGTTTTTGTCAAAGCGCCACAAACTTTTGTCAGTTCTTTTTTTTTACTCGGCAGTACATATTACGCCAGAGTATTACGAGTTTCTCTCAGTGATGAAGACAAACTACATTTGTACATTGGGGATGTTTCGGTAAATCTTTTAGCGGCTGAGTACCTAATTGTGTTCAAGTCAGAGTACTGCCACTTTGGAATAGTATGAACACCCCCCAAAAAATGCACTCTGTGAATAAACGGCTTTTGAATGTATCTCAAGTTTGCACTGTATTTGGCGTTGGTTTTTATATCAAAACTACACAGGACACATTTACATGGCTTGTGTGTCGATTGATTGACAGATTGTATACTGATCCAATGTACTTAACCGTTCATCTGGACTCTAACCGTGCCCAAAAAAACAAAACAAAAAAAAAAAAAAAACACTCCTACTGAAAAGAAATCTGGCTGAGTTTTCCCCAGAATGTCATCAAACAGCCTCATATCAAATGTTTGGACGTGCTGATAAATATTTTATTTGTAAAAGTAACACCAGCAGGGTGTCATGCTGTCACACCAGATTTAATCCCTTTACGAGAGTTCCCACCTTCATTTTCTCCTCAAAACTTTGACACCTGATCTATTTTTTTCGCGTTCTGTGGCCGAATCAAGTTGAAACCCTGACTGACCCTGATCATTACCACCACCGCAACCATCATCCCCCTCTTCATCGTCCATCCCCGGCTCGTCCCTTTCTATGCTCACTGGGAACTCTGATCTGATTAAGGCATTAAGGGCCTTCTCCAAACAAACAAGTACAGCGGGAGGTTGCACTCACTCGTATTTGTATGTTTTCATCAAGTAAAGTGCTCTTCAAATGAATAACATTGGGCCGTTGCCTGCTTATTGTAAAGCGTAAGAACCTTACCCGGAAAACTGACCTCCCTGACATTAAGACTCCGGTGACTTGATGATTATGACGATAAATCACTAATCCCGTGTGTTTAGGTATGCGACTTCAATAAGGTAGCAGTGAGTGTGTGCAAGTATGTGGTCGATCTCGGGATCTGCCAAGTGCTTGAGTCATGGCGCCCGAGTATTTATATATTTGGGGAATATTTACAGGAAAACACTAGCAAGCATTAGACTGAGCACTTGCGTGTGAAATCTAATCTGAAAAAAAAAAAGAAAAAAACGGAAGCAGAATTAAAAAAAAAAAAGGAAAAAAAAACAAACTTTAAAAACAACAAACGGCTGATGCTGATTCTGTTATAGTTTGGATTGGGGACAGATTAGTGGAATATTAGGATGGGATTGACTGGCCAGGTTAAGCTATTTGATCGTCAACTAAATATGGCTTAGGAGCTGCAGACGAGCTGATGTCATACAGAATTAATCCAGCCATGATTTCGTTTTAGAAACTCTGCTTTAATCCACTCATGATTTGAACATACTGTCACACGAGTTGGGGATGAGGAGGAGGGTCTGTTTGTTTCCGTTGATCATGGGCATTCATCAAGCTCTATATGGCAACCCGACATCATTTCAAATGGACTAATTTTACAATATTATTTTTGGGGGGATATTTCGATGGACACAAATAGTCACAACGATTATGTGGAGGCATGGATCAAATTCGCTATGCAGCCAGACGTTTCACTTTATTATTGAATTGTCACAATAATTACATTTTTCAGCAATTAAACACCAATTACTTTAATAATTTGAGAAGGATTACACACGTACCATTGGTGCGAGGGATTAACAATACAGATTTGCGACTTTGCCAGCATGGCAGAAAGCATTAATGGATAGTCAAGCCATTGTTGATTACAACCCTTTGTTTGTTTGTTTGTAGATGTATGATGTAGAATTTGTTCAAGGCTAACAACTTTTGTCTACATTACATAGAAAAAGTATATACACCTCTGTGATGAGAAAAGAATGAGACCAAAAAAACTTTTTCCACCACTATTGTGACCTCTAACCTGTACAACACAAATTGGGGGGGGCGGGGGGGGGGGGGGGGGGGGGGCGGCTGGTAATCGAAGAGGTGGAGTAAAAATAAACATCTGAGATGTTATTTTAGTAATGAGCAGTTTTGGGTGCCAACAATACCTTTTGAGAATTATGGGAAGACATTTTTAAACATGGTTTTACTGGACCAGAACATTTCCTCACATGCGGTTGGGAGATTTCACGTGTGTTTTTGCAACGTTTTAAAACCGAGATTGAAGATTTTGACCGTAATTACAAAAAGGCACAACACACATAGAGCATGGTGATGGTAGCATCATGCTTTGGGGCTGTTTTGTCTTCAGCCTTGGTCAAAAAGGAGGGAGTTATGAACAGTTCAAAACAGCATTTCGTGTTAGCACAAAACCTTCAGGCTTCTGCGAACAAGCAAAAACAATGTCAGGAAAAGCCTACCCCGACCATCTGAAATTGATTTGGGGTTAATCAGAGGCCCTTTAAATGGTGGCAGGTGTGTGCTAACTCCCATTGAACATGACTTTGAATGTGATTGGCTGATTGTGAACACAGCCATATCCCAAGGTGGAAAAAGTTTTGAAATGATTTAGCTTAGTCTCTAAAAAAAAAAATGGTATTTCGACATATATACAGTATATATTCATATACACATATATACATACATACAGTATATACATACACACACATCCATTTTACAATTCAGTTGGAACGTGAATGAAAAAAATAAATAAATGATTGAAAGGTTGACTGAACCGACTGTGACGGTGATGAAGGGGTGTGCCCTGTATTTGTTTTTCGATATTCAATCACATCTGTGTCAAAGCCCCCTGGACTGCTCTTCATAAAAATAAAACGCATACTCTCAGACTCGAGCTCCAAAATCCCTTTAAAGCTTTTGATCCGGCATGAATGTGGTACTAACACCCCCCCCCCCCCCCCCCGCCCCCCCTCAAAATTGGGATTAAAACTTGCTCATATCAACACTGCCACTGATTGGGGGAATCTCTTCCCTTAAAAGAGGGTGACAGAATGTGAGAATGCTGCGTGGTGCTGATAGGTATGCGCATGTGTTTGTGACAGCTGTCTCATACAACCGCAGCATTGCCGTCTTCAAACGGCAGCCGGCGAGAAGCGTGTGCGGGAACACGCCGCAAGATCACCGTTTTCGCCTCCGGGGGGAATTCTCCCCACATCCCAGCGTCTTCACCTCGTGCAAGATGTGCGTACAGTGTGGCGCCGTCGAGATGATGAAAGTGAGCGAGGGGTGACCTAAAAATGTCACCACAGGATAAAAAGAGGGCAAAACAGTAATGAGAACAAGACGAAGAGATTTAAGGGAAGGAGTCAGGGCAAAAAAAAAAAAGAAAAGATGATTCCATTTACGTTTTTTTTTTTGGTGCAAATTATCTTCCTGGTGTGCACATGGGATACATGTTCCGGGAGAAAAACAGGATTTCTTTTTGCGGCCCCTCCCACACGTCTACATATAGAAGACTTTTGCCACTTTTTCTTATGCTGACTTTGCATATAAATGAGAGTGAAGATTATCCAAATGTCTGATGCTGAAAGCATGCACCACCCTGCGCATGGGATGGGATGGCTCATTACGTTGCCGTGGCAACAGACAGCCAGAGAGAAAGCGCAGCGGGAGGGATAGTGGGGTAGATATCCAGTCAAAACATTTGACGCGTGCAGAAGGCAGGTAGGGCAGGTAAAAGGTTTGTGGGGGGGGGGGGGGGATGGGGGGGATTCGAAATTCATTGGCACAAGTGAGGCAGCATATGTGGCCCCAACCTTATCTTCACCTTCCTCCTCCCATCTTTCCCTGTATTTCTTTCTCCTCCTCTCCTGGGCAGAGAGATGGAGCAGAAAGTGGCGTGTAATTACATCCTAATCTTGACTTGGTATCTGCTCTGCTACGGGCTGTGTCGCTACAGAGAGCTGTCAGGGACACGCTGACGCACACACCCACGGCTCCACCGAGATCTTGGTCCACAATTCTACACGTTTAATCTGGTTAAATAGCTGCGCATGCGAGCCAGACATCGCCGCTTGACTGACGGACCAAGACGTTCCCACAGACAGATGGGCGACTGATTTCACTTCAGTATACACGTTATATATGCGTTGGGTTATATAATCGCACTTTGAACAGAGACCGGCAGTGTTTAATGATTTCATGAAGACTGATAAAAGTCTGGCTCTGTTAGCGCATAAAAGCTGAGCATCTTGAATGCGAACTCGGCTTATCAGTTTACTTTATAAGCCATCAAATGCCTCGCTAGCTCTTCCCCGCGCCAAGTTCTAAGTTCCGAGTGATGGAGATCTCGGAGCCAAACGGGGTCACACCGCA
This sequence comes from Filicampus tigris, assembly GCF_054856515.1. NCBI lineage: Eukaryota > Metazoa > Chordata > Actinopteri > Syngnathiformes > Syngnathidae > Filicampus > Filicampus tigris. The sequence goes on along the minus strand of NC_141234.1, from coordinate 4,837,897 downwards.
AGCAAGGCTATGCATCTTCTACATGCGCGGGCAAAATGTAACCGTCACTCACACGCACATAAAGCCAGCGGCCGCGTCTGTGGGAACGCGAAGCTAAAGATAACCGACTCCCCCCCCCCCCCCCCCCCAAGCATGACGGTATATGGATCCATGGCCGAGGAGTTCTGCATTATACATGCAACGCTAATTTGCGGCGCGTACATATGTAGCGGTCAGACCCTCGCACAAACATGCACTTAAGTCAGTTTAAAGTGCAAGAAAGTCTGGGAAAGTAGGCCAGGACTTGCTGGGCCTGGAAAGTGTAAACAAGTAGTGATCAGTTTGCTTCCCGTCTAGTGCGTAAACTATGAATTAAACATAAAAATTTATGCAGGGCCCAGGCGCGGACCCGGGGCTATGTTCAATCAATCCGGCTGCAATTTGAAATCAAAGGTTTGCTTAGAATATACAGTCCTGCCTGTTGTAGTTTTAGGTCATTGAATCTGTGGATTAAGCGGGGGCTGCGAGATATCACCATCTAAGTTTGTAATTAGTATTCCAACGGTGCACTGACAGACCGCAAGGTGGGAGGTAAAAATCTAAAGGGACGTTACATGAGAATTACAGGTGGTTCTTTTATGACCATGATATTTCGATTGATTATTAATGAAACTGAATTTGGCAGACATGAAGAAATGCAGTCATGCATTGATCTGAATGATTCCAACTTTCAGTTCAGTTATCATCACAAAAATCAATGTGGTTCAAGCCAAAACTGTACATGAGGAACATCAACTTAAATGAGGAGGAAAGCTAGCAATAGCACAACCGTTTACATCCCACCAAGTGAGGCCAAGAGCGTTCAACCAAAGAAAACAACAAGCAAAAATAAGTCATGCATAAACACTTCATTAGAGCACACATGACATATTTCCTCTCGTGGTAAGAAAACTCTGCTAGTCAATGTGAGGTCACCTGGACCGGATCGTTGACTTTTTGAGGAGCGTTATATCCTAAGTTGACATTGGATCAATCGCTACACGTTGCTCCTGCAAGACCATGATCAGGGTTTAGAGGCACATACCGCCGTAATAGCAACGAGCCCAACTATTTTTGGAGCGTTACCCATTTGCTGTTCAATCTACAGACCTCAACTGGAGACATTGTTTTGCACTAAAAGCGCCGCATACCTCATGCTTTTTATCCAATGTAAAAAGAGGTGAGAAAGTGCAGGTTTTTAAAACTGCATTAGTGACAGGCAAGAGGTTGAGAAAAGTCTGTTTTTCGAACAGGGTAGCTTCAGTGCAAGTCGGGTCAAAGTGTTGATTAAACGCACCAGCGATAAAGAGGAATGAGTCAGAGCAGATGAGAGCCTTCCAAATATATCGCATAGATGAGACTTTTTTTTCAGCACAGTAGATCACAGCTTTCAATGCGGTGCAGTGTTAAAAATGTTTGTATGGGCAAGGCAACTATTTAATCTCTGGTTTATTAGGGCAGCTAAGGTTGTTTTCACAAAGAATGCATGAAGCCTACTGTGTAAATATAAAACAATCAATGGAGAAATGGATGAAGTGAGGTTCTCCATGGGAGCAAAGATTGCGCAACAGTACTTTGGCATGCAAGCAAATTGGATTTTGGAATATTACACAAAAAGTAAATAATTAACTGAGAGTATCTGTCCGTATGGTTATAAAAACTCTGTGCAAAGCTAATCCGCACGCTAATGGCCGAGGCAGCTTTGACAATGCTTGCGCTGTGTTGTGTTGTCCAACAGGACCCTTAACACCATCAGCGAATGTCACTGCTGACGTGCCGAGCAGCATTCCGCCAAAAGCGCTCGGTGCGCCGGGTCATGGAGCGGCGCCCCGGGTCATCCAAGGTCATTGTGGACTGTGTGTTTATGTATCGCTGTCCATTGCCTTGCTGCACTTTTACTTATTAATGTCTGCAAGTGGTTTTGTGTGTGTTGCTTATCACAGCAAGCTGTAAAAATGGTCCGCCGAAACTAATCGGGTGAAACTCATTAGGAATGGGGCTGCAGAGTATTTTTGGGTACAAAGCATTTATTGATTCACTGTGCTGGGAAAGGGCCTGTTGCTTGCTTGCTCTTGGAGTTATTTTTTTTATTGTTGGAGTATGTAAAGGGAATGCAAGTTGAAATGAGAAAACAATGCACGTCAATGGATGAAATAGTTAAAACTCAATTCACAGGAGTTAGAGACCCTGAAAATGTTTAGAATTGCTTACATTCATTAAAAAAAAAAAAAAAGCATTTAAGCCATAATTATATACCACAAACTACAATCTCAGATAATTAATTATCATGTCAAACTCATTTTATAAATTTAATAAAGAAGTGGCTTATGGGTAATTTGATTTTGGAAAAGCGAGGATGCTGGTGCTTCACGACCGGTTAAAAAAATAGATATATAAATAAATTACTACTTCCCGATTAGCAATCTTATTACATTTTTAACTATGATAGATAAGATATGCGTACCGCAATAACTATCCCATACATTCACCAGCTAATTCAATTTCCACCACCGCCACTAATGATCTGGACCTTTCACTGCTTCTACAGAAAAGTTTGGGAAATACTGTACTCGAATTGTGAATCATGTAGGAATGATGTATTCTATATCGTTTTACAGATGAGCAGACAAAAAGAGAGTCAAGAAGACAGAATAAATCCCGTGGAAGACATTTTGCAGCACCTGTCACTCATGGAAGATAACCAGGACCATCTGCCAGATTCCAAACTAGATTTGATATGCAGCCCACATCCAATTATTGCCAGTATTTACAGACATTTGATAACAACAAACTCTGGACTTTGCTACAACATACATGAAATTCAATCCGTGACAGCCCGGGTTCATTAAACCCCCTTGTGGCTCTAACAGCTTCCACTCCTTTTGGAAAGAGTTGTAACGAGAGTTTCCAGCGCGTCTCTGGTGATGTTTTGTCGGTCCAGAGGAATTTGTATTTGTGAGGTCAGATGTCACTGATGTTGGAGAAAAGGGCCTGGGTCACCACCCCTGGTTCATCCCCAATGTAGTCTCCTAAATCGCTCTCATGTGACACTCCTCTGTGCATGTGGACCATGCTACATCATGCTGGAACAGAAAAGGGTCTTCCCAAAACTGTTTCAGCGACGGCTTCCAAGTTGGGAGCATAGCATTGACAAAAAAACGTCTCGATGAAATGATGAAGATTCGGGAAGAACTAAGATCGATTATCAATGGATATTCGACTCGAACTGACTCGTGATTATCTGGTGTAAAAGGTGAACTACAGTTGACAGCTAAGATGATGACAACGAGTTCAACAACAACTCGGCTAGAATTTTACAGGGCTACACTTTAACTCTAGCAAGACCTAAACACACACACACACACAAGGAAAGAGATTAAAAACTATCCAAACACAGCCAATGCAAACCAGACACTGCCTCTTAATCCAGGCAACACGGTGAGATGAAAAACAGCGATAACAGCGTAGAGACAAATAAAAGATTAATCTAATAAGTCTGACTCACTCAGGCCACCACATACAGAAGAACACTGCTGTATAAACAGACGTGGCTGCGGTTATGTGTGTGTGTGAAGGCCTAACGGACAGAGAGGCTGTGCAACACTAAAGCTGCCCTCACCATCTGGCCTTGGCAAAATGAACACAGTTTTCCTCCAGTCTCTCTCTCTCTCACTCACTCTCTCGCTCTACCTCAATGTTTCGCTGGCGGATTTGATACTCATCCACCCGCAGAGATTAAGGAGGTCCATATTTCAGTCATAGTCCCTGTGTTGTTTTTGCTTTCTAAAAACACTGAGTGTGTGTGTGCCAACATGTTGATGGGACAGTTGGGAAGACTAGTCGCTGGGCAGAAAGACAGCAAAAAGAAAAAAAAAAAAAAAAAACTCGTATGAAAGGGGAGGAATGGAAAAGGGTGTGAAGTGGAAATAAGTCTTCAAATGAAGGTGTGGCATTCAGTCTCTTTGTAAACACACGCTTTACTGGACAAGTCATTTGGTACATGTACGGAGATCCAATACTACAAATGCATTATATGAAAAAAATAAATTATTTTTAAAAAATAGTCAAATATTGGCCCGAGGCTTTTACTCAATAGTATCACATCTTCGTTTCAAGGAGGCCTCTATTTCCTAAAGATGTTTTCATTTGGAAATGATTTCTGTGAAAACCAGCACACAAGCGCCAGCCCTTCCACACTTATGATAATACGAGGCAAAATGTAATTCTTCAAAGTAGTAAGCAACAGAATGACTGTTCCTGACACTTTTGTGAAGTATATCAGGTACTGTTAAATGTCAGGTTTTCACGAGTGCTCGCCACTGAACGGCAAACAACGACTGATGTTTCCTTTGTTGAAGTCGTTAAGCTCTTGCACGGTGACATAAAAACTGCTACCGCGGCTATTTTCCCCACACTTTGAACTATGCAGCTTTTAAATGTGATGTGGTTTATTTATGCATGTTTACTGACGAGTTTGACGCTGTCAACAGATTTACCGAGAGCATAGGGAACAAGTGCCATAAATACAGCCACCTCTGCAGTGCAACCAAAGTCTCTCCGTTGTTTGTTTAGCAACCAACTCACACCATCGCTGGCAACGGACAATAGGCGCTAGTGGCTAGCCACGGAAGACGGCATTTCTGGCAATGGAGCGACATCCCATGCATCTCCCCTAAACACGTAAGAAACGAGTTTCCAAAGGTTGCGCATCCACGGATTTATGCAAACCGCTACCTGATGAAGCATGTTGGCGAATTGGCCTCGTGTGAAAAGAGTGACTGAGAAAGCGTCTACCTGGGTTTAAAGTAGATAAAAGTTTGGAAAAATACATCAGTGAGAAGTCTTTCTTTGCAAATATCTCATGTTTTAAACGTGGGCACCGTGGCTATCAATACGAAGCCGCCAGTGGATGTACAAAGTTGTTTTAATGGTGAAATTTAGGTGTTTGCGTCTTTTAATCAGGTGCATTTTGTCGTCCGGAAATGATGGTAAATACTCAAATTACTTAATTAGCATAGTTGACGTGTGGTCATAATAATAATTCATTCATTCATTGCAGTTGGCGTGAAATGAGGTCATTTAGGAAAAATCATCTCATTTGTACAAATATTTGCCCCTCTGTTGTTTTCCTCATCTTCGTCTCCTCTTTGTAGGAGGTGCAGGCATATGGTGAGCATGTAGTGGATTTATCATGGTACGGCTTCATCAGATACCTGCAGGGAGCCTTGTGGGTGTTAAAAAAAAAAAAACGTGTGTATGTGTTAGTGATCATAATATAATAGGTGTGTTTCTGGGTGTGAGGTTACGCTGAGGTTTAGACACTTCTAAAGCTGTGGAATTATTGTTAACTATTCCTATGAGGGCCTCCATTTACTGATGGAATACAGAAAAATTACGTGAAATGCTTTGAATGGGGAAGTCAACCCAAACATATTTTTATGTATTCACCTTTAACTCAAAATCTAAAAAGGTATAACTCTCAATAAATGGAAAAAAACATTAAAAGATTCAGATCATCTGTCTATACTTTTGAGGTCATTTAAGAGAGAAAAACATGAATAGACACAAACTCCTAAATCACTTGACAGGGGGTGTAAACCCACATCATTGTAAGAGGCTTTAAACTGAAAAGATCGCACAAACCAGCAGTGGCCGAATCAGCTTTTGGACAACTGCACTCCAGTCTTTCTGATGAACACTTGTCACTTGTGGACACATTTTATCAGCCTAGATGGTATCAAACCCCCACACGAGACCACGTCCCTCCATCCAAACAGTATGCTTCTGATTCGAGGTCTTCCTACGAAAGCCTGGGCGAGCGTTCACGCTCGCACTAAATAATTCAGGCAGGACAACAAGACTCGCCCCATCAAGAGTCTTAACCCCCCGCTGAGTCTTATCTGGCCCTCTCACACAAACACTCTAGTATTCACTCTTTCCAGGAGACCGTACCCATCCAAGGACACACAACCCTGCTAAATATTCCATTATGTGGCGTTGCATGTTTTCCTGTGGCTCATTACTGAAAAGCATAATGATGATGAAAAACAGATTGCCAGGCAGAAGGGGGAAAACAATTGCACCCAAATCTCAAGTTTCTCTCACATTAACAACAGCTAGTTTTTTTTGTTTTTTGTTTTTTAACAGCTGCATATTTCTTTCGAATCCTAGAGGCATCCTGTTTCCACTGTCACTTATTGTGGTTTTACCAGCTAAAACGCATTTAAAGTACCTGGCACAAACCAGGAATATTGTTTACTCAAAGCTGTTAAAGTCATCTTAAATGTTTTTTGGCCCAAAAAGTGATTTGGTCCATGTAAAGTTTAACAACCTAGAAAAACCTGTCTTATTACTTGAGCACTTTTCATACTCAGGGGGGCAAAATGCTTGGCAGTGTCGCACATGAAGGTCTCCACATGTCTCTCACTCTCATGGTCACACATACACGTGGACACATACACACAAGGTTTAACAGCCTGGCTGTGATATCTCAATGCACACCAGATGACCAACTGTTTTGCCGGTTAGTGGTTTTGGGATCGCAACACGACTTCCAGACATTAACATGACTCACTCTTTGCTGCAGTCACGAGCATCCAATGTGTATTCTCACACAAACACACACACACACAACGCTCTGACAATACCGGACAGGGTAAAGTTTGCTAGTAGAGTTGCGGAGCAGGGTTTGATGTGTTATTAGTACTCCTACAATGTAATGAATGAGTCGAATCAAGCAATTTTTTTCTTGGGGTGACACGTTATATACTGGCATGGGGGGGGGAAATGTGGAAACAAATTCCCGCAAAAATCGGAAATCATCCTAAAGTCAATTATCTGGCCTGACACTGGGGGGGGGGGGTCCAAGAATATTTCGGGTGAATTGTGTTTGGCGACAGCAATAGACAAGTGAACCGAAAGTTCTTGCGCCGATTGGAAGAAGAGAGAGGGAGATTAACTCCTACTGAATGACTTCTCAGACTTTGCACAGAATTTCACACTAAACATAAAACAGCTCCAAATAGCATGACTGATTTTGAAAACGTCTTTGCTTCAAATGCCGGCCTTCTCACCTCTCATTCTACTAAGCAGACTTGAAGGATAGAAGATGTTGCGGATGAGCGAGACAGACCGCAAAAAAAAAAAAAAACAAAAAAAAAAAAAATACTTGAGGCCCTCTGTCACGCACACACGCTCAAGAACTTTGACTTGAATTGAGGCTGATTGAACACCCCGCCTAAAGTCTGCGCTTTGTCCCTCCAAGCTCTGTCTAAATATTGAAGCAGATCGCAGTGAAAAGAAATCGGCTATCCAGAGGATTCCATCCAATCTGCATATTCATACAATTAATTAGGATTCCTCTCTCTGCTCTGTGATTTTTTTTTTTTTTTCCCCCCCTGTCTTTCCGGCTTTATTTCTCGAGAGGCAGCTGTAAGACAATGGTGGGGCGGTGATCGGAATCAGTCATTAGTGGGGGCGGAGGAGGGTGGGGTACAGACGAAGGAGCCGCGCGCCCACACACCTTTCTTCTGAGTTGATTGTCTGCATCAGATATGATGAAGACGGCGAGGAGCGCGTTGCCTCTGCAACTCTCTCTGTTGATACAAACTTCGGCTGATTTGTCTCACTTTGTCTTTTCGCCTCCATTGTCAAGTGACTGAGCGCCGCCATTGTGCGGTGGCGCGCACTAACCAAAAGACGCTCGGCAGACGTCACGCGAGTCTAACTCTTAATTGCAGATGAGATATTGGGGTGAAGAAAGCAAGAGTTTAAAAGAAAAAAAAAAAAAAAAAAAAGTTGTGATAAATGCGTCGTGTGGTATCACGGTTCGAATCAAGTTTTGAAGTCCTATTTCCGAGGCACGACTGATTCTCAACCGGCGCTGAGTGCGCCAAATCTCAGCCAGTTTTCTTGTAGCGTACCTTAAATTGGGCACACAAATAAGTCGTTTAAATAATAGCACTTGATGGCCCTCGCGTAAGAATGACGCGATCTGCTCAAAAGGATACGAGCCCTGCTTTTAAAAATAATGGGCAACAATGGCACATCACTTTATGTAGCATAAAGTGGGACTCAACCCAAACGTATTTTTTTTCCAGAATATGTTCTATGCAGGCCCACTAGTTGAAATACAGCATTCTGACTAATATTGCGTTTGTGGAATATAAATTTAGCAGAAAAATGCATCCACTTTTAGCCATCTCAGAGGGCGGCCATTTTGTCACTTCTGTCAACTGAAGATGACATTGAAGTTGCTCAGGGCTCAGATTATTGACCTCAGTGGTGTATTCATGTCGTGTCATAAAACTGGTAGGTTTTCAAACTGACATGACATCATACTGAGATGTTTTTTTGCACTTTAAATTGGCAACAAAAGTGCAACCAAAACCAATTAGGAGCTGTATTATGTTTGTAAAAACAGAATGTAACCTGAAAATGTATCATTACTTACAAACATATAATTACTTTGTCAGATGCTTCTTTTCAACGCCGCAGCACCCGACACCAACGTCAGCCTATCCACTTGTGCATTTTGTCAATTTTTTTTTTAATTTTTTTTTTTAGTCCACCTGACTGTATAATCCAGATAAACAGCACCCAAAAACCCAAGCCTTTTAACTGACCATTAAAATATACCAAGTTATACCTCTCGCAAGCAGATTAAACATACATTATCATTCTCAGAAGATTTAGGAAATCACTGTCAAATTAATTCTTCACCCTAAGCCTGTCAGCGGTTGTACGTCTGATTGGTCTGTAATCTAGTGAATTTAGTGCGGAGAGGAGTGTTAAAAAAACACACAGAAACTCCGGAATAAAAGGGGGATCAAGCATGTGACAGATGACAGAAGTTGTCCATTAAGCCGGCAGAACAGTTCTGGCGTGAATATTGCATTTCCATGTTTACCACGATTACAGGCCTGTTCGCCGGTTAAACTCCTCCAATGTGCTCAGACTAGGTTGGCGGGGGGTTGGAGGGGGGGGGGCAATCCTTTGGGAGAAATGCAGGCTCTACCCTGTCAATCTTACACACGCCCTTTCTGTGCAATGAAAAAGTCATCTTGCGCATTTGTAATGGTTACGCAGTGATAGGCTGTAATGTCAACAGTAAAAACGTTATTTTGGAGTCTTACACAAGCGAATTTAGAACTATTTGGTCAAATTTGGTAAAAACACAAGAAATTGTGAATTGTCTCACAAGAGCTACTTGCGGAATCTCAAGGAGTCATGTTAAATGCAGCCATACTACATAAAAAAAACAAAAAACTTTTGTTGTATTTACTCAACTGCAGAGTGGGAGGGGCCACAGATCGCGGCTGTTGCATGATGGGATTCGTGTGTTCCTTGCCTCATTCTGTCTTCATGTGCGTTGTGTTATACCTTTGTTTTTTCTCAGTCCACCTAATTAGTAACTACATAAATATAATTGCATTGTATTATTTAAAACCGTCATTAAAAAAATGTATTCGGGGGAGTGAAAATACTGAGCCCTTTGTCGCGTAGCTTGCTAGATAGCTAGCTGGCGTGTTGATGACTTTGCCCTTTAGTTACTGTTGGAGAAGAGCAAATTGTCAAGGTCAAATGCTCAGAATATGTCCATAAGAGCACATATGTTAATTGGATTGAATGAACTTGAAAAGAAGTGGTGTCGAACATTTCGCTTGCTTTGATTGGTAACTCTTTTTTGGTACATGAACTACTATTTAGCCAATCAAACGTGACTAGAAAGTAGATGCAACTTTAAAAGAATTGTGAAGGTATTTGTTAAAAAGTAAGTTTATCTACTCATAAAAGTGTATTTTAAAACTCAAGTCAGTAACTAAACTGAAACACAAAGAAAAGCTCAAGTAGGATGAAAACAAAAACCCAAGTAGGATTTATTTGCAAATGTATATATATTTTTAAAAACTTTAAAGACTGTGTTTTTTGTAACTACTTGCTAAATTGATGCAATTAGTTGCCTTACATTTTCGAAGGAGATTGAGCTGAGATTTTTTTTTTTTTTTTCCGTGTGGTTGGTATTGCTTTCGGCGAAAATGACCGTTTACTACTTTGAACTAGGAGGCCATGCAAGAAGTGAAACGAATCAAATAAAAGAACTGAAAAAGTGGATTTGCGAAGTAGAAAAAGAAGGCTGTCGTGCAAGGCTGACTCCTACACAAACCTCGCATGCCGGGGAATGTCCGAGGCCCCGTAATGGGCCTTTGTGTTGCCACGGAAAAAGCAAGACTGCTTTGGAGATATACACGCAAGGTCCAAATTAATAAGCCCTGCCGAAGGAGCCTGTCAGGGTCAAAGGCCAGTAAAATGACAACTTTGAACCGAAGGCCAAAACACAGTGGCCCCCCCGCTGCTGTTAATCCCATCTAATGATGTCCTTGTGAGCTGACATCCTTTCTGCCAACGTTCTTGTCCTACCGCATTCTGCGACTTACTCATCTGCGTGGGTCAAGATAAAAATCGAGGGCGATGGCGTGTTCCGACTTTAGCTCAAACTGTCAGAGTTGCTGATGATGTGAAATTGCCTACTAAATTTTCAGATTAGCTCTCATTTCTTTAGGAGATGCTGTCACGTAATTATCTTTTTAATTATCTTTGACCTTGCGTTCATGAATGGCTCTTGTATCTTTCCAACCTTCCCTTTACCGGTTGCATGTCGATACATGGCGCCATTTGTTCTTGGCCGTTGCCCGCCTTTTGAAACAGCCACTAATGATGAACAAACCGGCGGACGAAGCACGGTTAGTCACAGCATAAAGGCTGTCAGGAAGTGATGAAACGCTGAGCTCGTTGCATGGAGAGAGTTTGAACGCAGTTGCGACTAGTAGGGAATAAAACAAGCCAGATGGGGCTTTAGCCTTCCAAACCGGATAAGGGCAAGATCCGTACAGGCCATCATATCCTTATGATGAGTCATGTCAACGTGCGGAGGGCGAAATCACCTGCTCCACTTTCAAACCGGCATCGTAAATCTTCCTTAGTTTGCTTCAATAAAGCGGGAGGTATCCCCGCGGAGCGGCAACACGTTGTAATCCCATTACTTCAAGGTTTACCTTTCAAATGAGCTGCTAACAAGGGGCTGGTGTAAAGGTTACAGCGGAACATAATCAGTTCCACGACGCCGGTCGACCTCAGGAGTCTTTCTCTTGGGAACGATGGAAATGTTCTGTTCCAAAGACGACACCAGAAAAACGTGCAGATGGACGCGAGTCTCAACAACTTTGGGGCTTCCCTTCGTTATTGACTTTGCGTTTTGCACCGAGTAGCCACGACAAGATCATGGTCATTGTCATTTTTTTTCCTCGTCACAGCACTGCTAGCCTTGTACGTTGGCATCAATCACAAAAAAAAAAAAAAAAAAAGCGAATCACATCAGGAGTTAATCCTTAATATCGAGGCAGATTTTTACCCGAATATTAGTTGGCTTCCAACGTGTTTGATGTGTGAAGTGTAAATATTGATCGGGACTGTCTTTGATTTTGTTAGTGCTTTACTGATTATTTTTCATGCACAGTGAGAAGCACTTTCAATGTTGTTGTTTTATTACGATGACAATAAAGAAAGTTTCACTACATCCGCTATTACGTCGCAATTATAGAAATGATCAATACTAAAGAAAAAACGCAATAAAAACAGCATGGCACGTATATCATCTGGAAACATTTCGAATCAATATTTATCTAATAACATGACAAAAACATAGACAATCTAACTAAAATACATCATCCTCACCTGGGATTCTGATTATTAAATGTAATAGACCGACAGACATGGTTCATCTGGCGAGGGAAATTAGATCGTCACAACGGCAACATTCACACCTGTACACTGGTATCAATAAATATAGGAACCATCAACAAAGTAAAAAAAACGAATACAAGATCATCACTTGGGAGGAATTAAAGACAATTTAATATCAACTAAGAAGGAAAAAAAGGACAGAAGATTAAGGTGCTGCCTGTTGTTCTCCGGTAATGAATAAATATAGTCCTAGAGCAGTTTTTCTACAATTACTGCCAAAAGGGAGCCTAATATCGACAGGAATAATGACATATTGATTAATTAAGATACACCCCGTGTGTTAGCATAAAAACCTGCTAATATTCATAGTACGTATTAGGGATGTAACGATTAACTGAAAATCGATTAAAAATCTATTCAAACCGATTAATCGCTTTTAATTGAGACGAATCAAACTCGGACATCCGAGCACTCATAAGCCTGATACAGCAACACCTAACAAAAGACATAACATACCTACAAAGGTCATTAGAATCGACAAATTTAGAGTGCTAAAAAAAACGATCTGGTCTTTAATTTGGTTTCCATTCCAGATGCATGCTACATTTTGAATGTGTAGATCAAATTCTGCGCTTGTGCCAAACATCATTGCGTATTGCGTTTGTGGATGGCTGCAGCACCATGCCAGTGCACAGAGACGAGCATGGTAGCGATTTAAAAAAATAAATAAATAAAATTGGGAACTGAAAATCGAAAATTGAACGGGGCTTGAGTGAATCGTTAGATCCCTATTGCGTATGCATAATATTGTACCATGAATGTCATATTTGAAAAATGAGTGCTCATTGAGGGGAAAGAATATGAAATAGCATTTATGCTAGTACGCACTATATTGATTGTACATTGGGTATTTAGTATGTATAACGTTATTGCAGTATACAGGAGTATTTTTCCTCACTCCTCAGTGGATAATTGCTCGATACAGTGAGTAAATGAATAGTGAACGGTAGAAACGCTCATCGAAAACGTTGCTTTTCCTGCAGCTAAGCAGTGTTTTGCTAGTCTGGCTAAGTTAATATCGACGTCACTATGGGCCAGCTAGCTAGCGATTCTTTATAACGCTGGCACATATTGCGCAATGAGACATTTCAATGTTACGCAGTACTGTGCTGTGATATTTTGGAATCGGCGCTGATGCTCTTTCCTCCCTCGCACACTTAATAACACGGACGGCTCCAAATTCACAGCATGCTTCCGGTGAAAGAACCAGCTGCTTTCGAGTATGCGTGCGCCGCACACACTCGCGCGCGCGCGCGCACATTGCCAGGAAGAGGTCATATTAATGGCTGACTTTGCAGCTCTCGGGCAGACGCTCAAACACACACAAACACTCCCGGCGCGCACGCGCAATCATTTCCATTTCACTTCTCCCTCTTCTCCACCCCTTCTGCTCACTGCCGCCGTCAGCCCCAGCCCCTCTTTCCCCTCATTTGCATAATATACTTTCTCCTTCTTAAGCTCAGCGTGCACAAACGCACAGATCTGACAGATGGCACCACTGGCTCCAGAAACAGCAGAGAGCGGGAATATGAGGGGAATGAGAGGAAGAGGAGAATGTTCTGGTAAAGTAAACACACAGACACACACACACACACACGCGCTAACACCATACAGTAATTATCCTCGGCCTCGGCACTAACCTGGGGAAAACCCTGATGTGCCAACTCACCGCACCCGATGACCTACTAAACCGGCCGTGCCCAAAGTCCGGCCCGGGGGCCAAATGTGGCCCGTGGTCAAATTTTATCCGGCCTGCAGTGTCTGTCATAAAACGAATAAGGTCTGTCCCGTAGCCCCGTTGACAAGCGTAGAAAAATCAACTAAATGCAATTTCACATTTACACACAAGAGGGCAGCGGCACTCTGTCCAAGTCCATAAACCTGTGTGACCCTTTCCAGACATTTGTAAAATGGCGGCAATGAATTAAAAAAAAAGGACAATTGACAACTAGGGCCGACAATTTAAGGAAAGGTGGAGATTGGACCCTTTTCTTCACTGAAATTCGCAACAACTGTGTCTGCCTCATTTGCATGCAGACCGTTCCTTATTTCCCGGTTTTCAAATCTAAAAGTTCACTGAACGTTTATTTTCAACATTATGCCAAGTTTCAAATTAACCCTGGCCTGTACTGGTGAATGTGATATATATTTTTTACGTATTTCCATTATTGAATGAAAAAGCCACGAGAACATGTAATTGCCAGTTGTTATTCATGCTTGAAATGTGATTTGCACTATTTTCAGTTTATTTCCATGTTTTTAAATAAAAAACTTCAGTGAACATTCAATTGACAGTGATGTGTCATGTTCCAAATGGATCTTGAAATTTAAATTTAAAAAAGCCAACAACGAAAGACCGGCTTGCTAAAAAGGTGCTTAGATTTATCGGTGACCCGTGTAAAAAAGAAGGCCGGGCTAAATGGTCGCCCCGACCCCCCGCCTTTTCACCTCACCAAATCCGTCTAAAAAGTTTGGACACGCAGAGTCATGTCAAGCAGAGCCAGGTACACTAAAATATATGCAAAAACATGCATATGCAAAGTCAGTAAAGCAGGAAGGAAATCTTGCATAAATGAGGTGAAATCAACTCAATCAATCAATAAACGCAATCAATCTCCTTCCCTTTCCTCAGCCCCCCCCTCCCACCGATTGCTTTTGAAAAAATTCTTCCGATGGGACGGCGACGGCCGTTGGAGCGTGTCCGTGCTGTCAGGCGGACTTATCCTCGTACGGCTCTGGGCCTGATTATCCTGTGATGACTCATCCGGAGAGAAGGAGAGGTGAACTCAGTGCACAAGAACCCAACAACCAGGCCACTGATTACATAGAGGGAGAGGACCAAGCGAATTCCGGGCCGATTCCCGGCCGGCGCATGTGACAAGAACCGCCGCGCTTTTTTTTTTTTTTTTCGACATTCGTCATTTCGCCAACGTTTTGTTCGCCGCCGCTCGCTGGCCGTCAAGTGGCGGCGCTCCCCGAGCGGTTTTCCTCACGTCATGTCATATTAACGTCTTTAACTTGATCATGTCGTCGAAGATTCGCGGCACCGGAGAGAGGACGATAACAAAAAAAAAACAACAAAAAAAAAACAAGAGGCCCATCTGCAGCCGGCAGCCTTTGTTGACACGCTGATGTCTTTGGCAGTCGGGGGGGGGGGGGGGGGAGAAAAAAAGTTGCGTAACGTCGACTGCGCTATTAATAGTAATGAGGGGGTGACGAATGAATTCTGATGTGAGCATACGTGAATGTCTTCTAATTATTACATTTCTAGACTTCATATACTTAAAGGGCGAGTCTTTTTCCACAATATGTTGTGAATTCTGATCAATATTGCATTTGTGGAATAGGAGTAAATCCACCTGTTTTAGCTAGCTCAGGGGGCGGCCATTTTGTCACTTCTGTCGACTGAAAATGACAATCACAGATGCTCGGGGGTCAGATAACGACCAATCATGGCTCAGCTTCAGAAAACGGGTGAGCCAAACAAACGCAATGTTAAAGCAACACCGATTTTGTTGATCATAGCGGCGCCGTGTGGACAAAGGCGGTAGTGTTTTGACAAAAGTCAACCACGTTTCCCACGCGCGCCAGGGCGCCGTGTCGTGAAATCCTGAGCTCTCGCTGGCCTGAAAATTGGACTGAATTGCATTTCCATTTCCAGTGGCCGTGTGAAAGTTGAATAGCGATGAGGTAATCAATCTAATTTTGCTCAAACAATACTTTTGTTTTTTGGTTTGTTTTGGGGCTTCTGCCGTAAACACCAGTAATAGCGCGTGGACATTTGAATCAATTTACGTCCTTATAGCGAAAGGTGGAAGTGAGTATGCCGTAAATCAATTCAGGACATTTGTATTTTTTTTTTTTTTTTTTTCGGAGGTGTGTGCCAGGGTTACTCCCATCCTCATTAAAGTTGCTTAGTGCGAGTAGAAACAATACCCACCCCGCCCCCCGGGCGTGACAAAAGCCCCATTCAACTCCTTTGAAGTCAACGTTCCAGCAAAAGAGTTGTGAAAAATGTTATTGAGGTCGAAATCTTGCCCAGTGCTGCTTTAACTGGTGGGCCCGCAGTTGGAGTTGTGCTGCTTTTCCTTGAAATTTACATTGCGAGGCACTTCGGGTTAACTTATAGTTTATCAAGGTGGAATGTGCTCGATTTGAGCTGAATGTTTGCGCCAACCTTCCGCTAATGCGCGCTCAAAAAAAAAAAAGAAAAAAAACACACACACACACACACCTCTTGAGCCTGATCGAATGGGATCGGGCAGTGTTCTCGCAGCACCAACTGTCACCGCGGCGAGAGGTCAAGCAGAGACAGTAACACAGCTTATATAAGTCACAATAACAGGGGAGGAGTGGTGCGGTGTTGGTGTGTGGGATGGTTTTTTTTTTTGGTTTTGTTTGTTTGTTTGTTTTAAAGGCGGTTATATATTCAAGTTTTCTTACTTTTCTTGCCAGGATTAAGTTCGACTGTTGACACATTAAACCGCTCAAAAAGATGATTTGAGACAAACGATTCTTGTGCTGTCTAATTCTATGCTTAGAATGCCACCCCACACCCTCCCTCCAAGATTATACAATGAACCCTCCAAAACTTATCGTACGATAGTTAATCAACTTGTGAATTAATTCATTCATTTCCACATTTAGGCCCGCCCCGCACCGAGCAATGTGGCCAAACGCGAGGCCAGGCTGTGACCTTTCTCTTGCTTGGCTTCCCTTTTCTACCACACTCTTGGCACACTGGTTAGTTGATTTCAGTTAAAGCAGCACTGGGCAAGAATTCAACCTTGACAAAAAATTTTCGCAACTCTTTTGGTGAAACACAAGTAGTTGAACGGGACTTTTGTCATGCCCTGGGGGGGGCGGGTGGGGGTTGCGTCTGTATCGTTTCTATTGGCACTAAGCAACTTTGAGGAGGGATGGGAGCAACCCCGGCACACAAAAAAAATATACAAATGTCCTGAATTGTTTTACGGCACACTCACGTCCTCCTTTCGCTATAAGGACGGAAGTCGATTCGAACGTCTACGCGCTATTACAGGTGTGATGGCAAAAAAAAAAAAAAAAAAGTATTGTTCAAACAAAATTAGATTCATTACTTTATAATATCAAACTATTTGTTCAATATTTGTGAACCTTTGGCTTTTAGTTATACAGTATTTCACCAGCGGCCAAATCTTAAAGTCCTGCCAAAAAAGTATATAAGACAGATGGTTCGGATACTAAGAAAACTGGGGATGAACAACAACAACAACAAAAAAATCCAAAGATCATCGCTCAGAATGTTGGAAAAAAGAAGACTGAAATCAAGACAAGACATTCAATCTAACAGTATGACCCAACAAAGTTATATTTGGTTTGCAGGAAGAGGAGGGGTGGGAGAGATGGGGGGGGGGGGGGGGTGTCTGTATTGAAAGAAAGTTTGACAACGGATTGGAAGGCGATGCAACGTCACATGGGGAGGACATAAGGACAACAGAGGGAGAGGGAGAGAGAGAAAAGAGAGGGAAGGAGCTTTTCTATAAGCAGAAGCTAAAGAGGTCAGACTGCTAGTTTCTGGGTCAGGGCGCATTAAACAGGCGACCGCGCCGAACTGTCGTCCTCGTCCCTGTGGCGACACAGCAATGTGGACAGGCCTCCTCCAACTGTGACCACACATTAGGCACTTACTGGAAGCTATACAAACACTGCTCTGGGCGTCAACACATAACGTTGCCCTTTACTCTAATCCGCAGCATATAGGGACGCACGCAGACTTGCATCCGGGAGGTCGACAGCTAGTGTGTGCGGGCGTGTGTGTGTCTGAGTGGGTTGGGTGTCGCTGATTGGGGTGAGCACGAAACGGCACGAGAAAATAGCCAAAAGGTATAAACGATTCGGTGTGACGATTCCATCGAAAATCGATTCAAACCGATTCATCGGATAATCGATTCGAATCGAATTCTGGCATCTCAGCGTTCACAGGCACTACACAGCGACACCTACCAAAGGAGAATACATACCTAGGTCATTAGAATATACACATTTAGCTAAAAAAAAATTCATTATTTTAATTTTTTTTTCCATTCCAGATGCATACCGCATTTTGAATCTGTTGAACAAATTATACGCTCGCGTAAAAAAAAACATTAGTTTGTATTGCGTTTGTGGATGGATGCAGTATCACACTAGCGCACAAAGACAAGCACGGTAGCGATTTTCTTTTCAGTTTTCGAAATCGAAAACTGAAAATCGAAAGGGGGCTTGAGTGAATCGTTACATCCCTCGCGTAAACATATTGTAGGTTGTAGGTAACAGCAGCAGTATGCCGTGCGAATATTCGATCAATCGAGTATGATTTAGCCCAACAGCAACTAACGTTCAGTGGATAGCAATCATGTGGTTAGCATGAACCCTGAAGGCAGACCCTTCATTTTGAGTCGTGAAACAATGGCGTTACACTGGATATGTAGGTTAAGAAACTTAGCTAAACGCATCTAATCTGACCCATTCCAATCAAGCTCTAGTTCAACAGGCTGCAATTTAACATCGGGGCCGGTATGTGACCATGAGAGAACCTTGCTCATCCGGAACGGTAGTTCACATCGCCAGTATCGAGATGGAAGACACGATATCCAGGAGAATTACAGCTGTTTTGTTTGAGTGAAAAACCAGACCAACATCAACTGCGGGTTTCCGCTGAAATCAAACACGTTTGGGGAGCCGTCTGGGCCTCGCGTGTTGACATGACACACATTCAAGCGATATCCAATTCCCGCCGGCTTTCCCGCCTCTTTGCTCCTCCCGTTTATTTCCTCGCACAGTCGGCGGCCCTAGTTTGGAGGGCGCGAGAAGAAGTCCATCAACCGAGCGCGACTAAAAGAGCCAAATTATGATTGGGGGGGGGAAAACAGGAAAATAATCTTTCATGGGCAAGTAGTAGCAAATGCAGCCATTAGACAAAAGAGACAAGAGAAAGCAATGGAAAATGGGCAGTATCTTTCCAATTATCAGCATGGCGCATGTTCTTTCGAGCGAGCTGAAAGGACAGGTTATTAAGCTTTAATGCTTCAAAGCATGAGGACCATTCAAGGCCTTCTTTCTCATTAGACCTACCACCGGGCTCACCGCGCGCGCGCGCCCGTGCGCCAGCGAATGCGTAAGCACACGCGTGCAAGTACATGTCCACGGTTAAGCACCAAACACAAAGCCTGGTAATGAGAGTGCGAGCGCTGGTTAGCCCGCGTCGAGATTCAGTCAACAAGGGCATTTCCCTTACACGCCGTATACGGCCTTAGTGCATCGGCGGTGAAAAGAAGCCATATACGTTCCTCATGAAACATTGTAAATCATTGAGCAAAAACAACATTTGATTGATTTTTTTTTTTTTTTTTTTTTTTTTTTTTTGGTCTGTGCAGTTCTTTGAAAGCTAGCTACAAAAAAAAAAAAAAAAAAAAAAAAGCCACCACAAAAGCAAAAGCGCAACTCGCGCCGGGGGGAAACGAGGGGAGGGGGGGCGATTTCGTCGCAATGAGAAAGGGTGAGAAACGAGTAGGGGTGTGAGGTTTCGCTCAAGCCCCCGATTCCATTCGATTTTCAGCTTCAGATTTTCAATTTTTCAATTCAATTGAAAAATTCAATTTCAAATGTTTTTCCCTTTTTTTTTTTTTTTCTTTTTTTTTTTTTTTTTTTTTTTTTTTAAATCGCTACCATGTTTGTCCCGGCACAAGCGCATAATTTCATCCGCACATTCAAAATGCGGTATGCACCTGCAATGGGAAAAAAAAAAAAAAAACGATTACGAGGAACATCATTTTTTTGCACTCTAAATTAGCATGTCGTCGCTGTCATGTGAAAAACACTTATCTCCATTTTTTTTTTCTTTTTCTTATTTTGACATGAATCATGTTTCCGCGTTACAGACATCGCATTAAAGTGAAAATTTAAAAAGTGTTTTTCACAAGACAGCGACGATATTCTAATGACCTAAGTATGCTATGTCTTTTGTTAGGTGTTGCTGTTTAGGGCTTGTCCCAGTTCATAAACGCAGCACTCGATTCCATTATTCGATGAATCGAGCTTAATTGTTTTACACCATTGCACATTTTAAGCAGGTCGAATCGACTTTCAATGGATTTTCGATTATCGTCACGACCCTCGAAAACAAGGATTGCGGAAGGCGGGAGAGGGCAAAACCGAGCTCTCCACAGCAGGCGTACCGTAGCTAAACGATTTGGCCCGCATGCGGGACCATTCAGTCGGGTGCTGCCGTGCGAACACATTAGCGGGACGGAACACTGTCTAACAGCCAGTCCAAGTCCCTCGGATCAATGAAGAAGTATTGGCTGCGCTGCTTCTGCTCACTCGGCCACTAACTTCCCTTCTGTCCGTTTGTGTACCCCGCAGTGCACGCTCAGGCGCAAATACACGCACACGCACACACGCGCGCTGGCCCCAATGCTCCGATGAAGACGATTTTCCATAGATGGGATGATTAATGTGCCTGCCCGAAGATGCTGATGGAGATTGATGCTGCCTGCTATACTCTCCATGCCTAATCTTTCATCCTTACAATAAATATGGCACAATGTCCATATGCGTGCAAAAAGTGCCTGATTACAAACAGCTTGCAAGCCGTCGTCCCTTTTAACGATTACATCCAAAGGCACTCTCTCTGTCAAACGGCTGTTTCCCTTCATGAAATGAGAACCCGTCTCACCGTCTGCGGGCTACGCGCGCAAGGTAAGGCGTTTCCGCCCGGGTCAGCCGTCCAAGTCGCCCGAATGCAAATGAGATGCAAATCGGGCTCAAACGGAACACGGGTCCATTTGCCCCGCTGACATTGCAAACAGTCGTATGGGGATCGGATGCAAATGACATGCAAATGACGAACGACAGCCCTCCCTTCCGTCGGCGAAAGGCCGGCGGCCTTTGGCTTCCGCTTCACGCCCGGGTTCTGCCCGCGCAAATATTTCAAGTGAAGAAAGTAAACACCCACTCCAAGAGGAGGGGAGGCGGCGTGGTGGCTAAATGCTCCCGACCTGGCAGTGCTGTCATCGCGGCCACTAATGCGGCAGCCTGAAAGGGGGGGAGTGGGGGGGACAAGAAGGAACAAGAAGGAAGTAGACGTCGCATTCCGAGCGCTCCGCATTCACCGAAGCCAGGGCCCAGCTGCGCGCGATCCGGCCAAGTCGACAACATCATCTGGCTTCTCGCATTCTCTCCCCCAGTGAGCCGAGTCCTTTTTCGAAAGAGCCAAATGTGCAAAGTTGACAGAGGGCGCGTCGTAAGCCAAATACTCCTCTGAGGAGGTCAAACCTCTCGACAGACAAATCGGAAAAGACCACGTGACTTAGGGGGGGGTTCGGGGGTGTGGAAGAGAAATCACTCCCTCTAATGATCAGTTCGAACACCTACGGTATGGATTCGTGCACTTTATCGATCGCCTTTTTCAAGCGTCCGCTGGGGTGGAAAGTAAATGAACCGCAGCTTCTGCTAAGTACATTACATTACGAACACAAATTATCTTCTATTCCACAAACGATACATTGCAACGCAGTCCGGCGTCTCCAGCACTCAAGGGCTTGCGTTTTAACGATACGCCATCTGTCACCATTTTTCGAAGCATGTAACGATTCACTGGAGCTCTCGTTCGATTCGTTTTTCAGTTCCCGATTTTTGATTCGATTTTAAAAATACGTTTTTTTTGTGTTCGATTTGTCAACGATTCTAATCATTCACTGCCAACTCATTCACTGCCATTGACGAATTGACTTGTCTTTTCACAGTCCAGCCATTCAATCCCAGGAACTTATATTTTGCTTCAATTTTCTTCAAACGTTAGGGTAAAAGGGGGTCTGAAAATGTCTGGCAGTGAATGAGTTAATCGGTTTGAATCGTCTTCCGATTAATCGTAACATCCCTACATTTTTCAGTATCCGACACGCTGCCGCACACTGGTGATCTCTATCTACAACTAAATAAATCCTCCTGAAATGTCTCCTGGAGGGAGAAAGAACATCCGCGGCCTTCACCCGCCGGACCTCCTTTCTCACTCTCACTCCTAAGATAGAATGTCGAGGATGAGTCATCTGGATCCTACCTCGGATAACTTCTCGACTGTGCTTTTTATGTGCTTGCTAAAACTGAGGAAGCACCCACTTGAAGTGTTCCAAAAATAAATCTCCATTGGTCAATGAGAGTGCGAAAAGATAAGCAGCGAGGAAGAAAATGCATTCGCTCACTTCACGACTGCGCCTTTGTGGTAGGAAAGCGCTTTTTGGGGTCCGAGTCAGTCTGACAGACTAAAATGACAGACTGACGATTACAATTGAGTTTGTTTGACTGACGAATGACGGACGATTCACTCAAGCCCCGATTCCATTCGATTTTCAGTTGCCGATTTTAGATTCGATTTTTTTTTTTTTTCTAAATAGCTACCATGCTTGTCTGTGCCAAACTCAAATCACCCCCCCCCCGCCCCCCCCAAAAAAAATATATCTGTCTGTTGGGTTATTCCTTCTAGAGCTGAAGTCAACCGCACCTGGTCCAAGTTGGCTTTGAAAAGCTTGCTTTTCGGTCTACCTCGGAAAAAAGATCGTTTTCACGTTGACCGAGCCTCACTAAAAGAGCAATCATGGCCGAGTTATTTTTGCACAGCCTTTAAAAGCTCGTGTCGTGAAATGTGAAAACAGAGACGACAGGTTTGTTTCAAAGCGTCACGTTACTGATCCAGGCATGGACAGTGCTCGGGGCCCTCCAGAGGGTCTTCACTGAGCACACATTTCTTTGGTCTACTCAGGCTTGATGAATCAAACGAGACTCATCCCGCTCTCTCACTCTTCTCTCCATTCATAAACCCAAAATATTTGGGAGGCAGCTGATTGGTCAGCGTCACGCGACGCAAAATTACGGCGCGCTCTTACTAGCCAATGCAAGGCGAGTAGTACGTTCTCTCTCACCCTCTCTCCCCCTCTCGCTCGCTCGCTCTCTTACTTTCGGGCTCCCACTTTACCACACTCTCATGTTTGTGTTGTTTCACTTTATGTGCTCGCCACAAGGAGATGCACTCTAAAAACGAAACTCCATCGACAGACCGATCGGGTGATTGACAGCTTTAATGAATGATCTTTAACCGTGTCCTCTTGAGGCGGGGGCCAGGCTGACGTCAGGCCTAACTCAATACGACCAGGTTCAATATTCATAGTTGTTTTGTCCCCCTTCCCGCCCCACCCCCCCACCACCCCCGCCCCCCTCACGTGCAAGATCTTTACGGCACACAAAGAGAGACTGAAAAATTGAAACGCACACAAATCAATCACTGCAGAGATCCAGTGACTCTGTGAACTCTGCGTTTGTAGGGAACTGGGTTGATTGGGTTGACGGGGGTTGAAAGGAGCAATACTGCCACCTATGGACGAGAGTGGGTACTCAAGTCTCCCAATGGATTACATCATCAGGTTGAGGTTGCTTTTATTATGTTGACGTTCTAGATCAGACAAAGAGAAGCAGCAACAGAGATGCTTGGGCTCTGAACTGAACCGATAGGGGGGGGAAAAAATATTTTTAGTCTCAGATATTCCAAATTTGCATGAGCGCAAAGCAATTCTATCAGACAAGCTTGACAATTTTTTTTTTTTTTTTTTTTTTCAGTGAAATTTTCATTCAGTACCCATTTCAGGTCAAAGTATGGAAAACGACATATTTAGAAATGAACACCACAATATGAAGCATGACCAATATTTATGAGTGAAATTTCCGATTGAACTAAACAGGTTGTTTCCACAAGTATTTTTGTGTGATTTATCAAGCGGTGGTTTCTAAATCCAAGTGGTTGTTAATGAATTGGAATGTGATTTCCCACCTTTGGAAACGGCACTCTCCGTTCACCATGGCGGCAAAATAAAGGGTTGATTCATCATCACAAAGGAGCGTTGAGAACTTGAGCATCTTGGACCAAGTACTGCATGTGGGAGGGGGAGAAGTGTGGTTATACTTTAGTTTCAAATCACCACGGCCTTGAGATTATGCATTGGGTCAAGGAAGTGTGTGGGATTACACTGCCATCTAGTGTCAACGGAGATACGCGCAGGCCACACTATACCTGGAATAATAAATGTACACTTTGCCGGGTGGTGGCAGGGGGCTCACCTCAGAGAAAAGGATAGTCGTCTAGGAAAATCTCATAAAACATAAAATAATTGGGCTTTTTTTTGTGTCATTGGAATGGGGCAAAATCGAGAAGAAGAAAAAAACAGCCTGATTGTCCACTCATCCCTCAATGAACGCAAAGAACTCGTCAAATAAATATTATTCAATCTATTTGTTATTTCGGGTAGTTATCACTACAATAAAATGTACAAAAGTCAGTTTCCCCTGATGTTTTTCGTTCTTTACTTGACAGACTAAACACACATCTTTCCGAGCTTTTATTTAGGTACTTCCGTTTTGCAGCTAAATGTTCCTGTTATATTCAGCGTTAGCCGCTTTACAAAAACGCACCCAAAAGATTTTATTGTTACTAAAAGTCGCAAGAGTGGACACTGGACAGTAACTGTTTTGTTTTAGTTCTGACGTTCCAATGATATATTTGGAAAAGTCACTATTCATTTCAACAATATGCAAAAAAAAAATGCTCTATCACATCAACGTGATTATTTTTATTTAATCGAAGGTAATCAAGTTATAATTATATTACATTTGTGCTACGGAGACACGAAGGGGACAAAATTGGCGAACGTAGTACCTAAGCATCATGATTACTGCATGTGTAACATAGGCACACTTACTTCATGACTTGAGAGAATACTGGAGGTCGTTTGTGATGACATTTTTCTTGCACGTCTGCAGAAGAAACGGTTGGTAGGCTTGCGACGTGTGGTCTCTCGGAGGCACCGTAGTGCGCTTGCTTCAAAATGCAGCGATTCCTTCGTAGGTTCGTTGCTCTTCACTGTGTTGTCTAGTTGTTCTTGTTTTTGTACTGGTTACTACAATTGCTTCTTATTTCCTAATTTTGTATCGTCTTCGTTTTACAAAAAAGAAACGGGGGAAAAAAAAAATCGTAGGTCGTTGCATTCTTTTAGTTGACCACGAGATGGCAGTAAATTCTACACATTGTCCTTGTAACGCGTCAAAAGCGAGCCACCAGCAAGCACCGCATTGTTGGATACTCTCGAACATAATCAACCACTGACCTGTAGTAGCGTAATTATTTTGACAAAGAAATGAGACCAAATGTGTTCATGTGTGCTGCACTTTTAGTTTCCAGTCGTCATCCGTAAATGTCATTGTGCTGTCACAGGTGGGCTTGCAGACTGGAGATTAGGCCCCGCCCTCAATACACACCTGCTTAAAACGGATAAAGTGCTTTTCCCCCAAAAAAACTTTATTAACATCGGTATTGTTTACAATGTGAATTGGTACAGCGTATTTTTAAAATTCACATGTTCAATGCAAAACACACGCACACACAAAAATACAACTTTGTAGCAGATTATCCAGTTGTGATTAAGAGTAGACAGTAGGTCATAAATGCTGTCATACTTTTCAGTCTAATACATTTTAGGGATTTCAAATATATCTCAGATTCAATTACAAAAATGTTCAAGTTGGAGGGTGATTTAATGAAGTCTTTGTGAACAAAAAAAACAGTTACAAAACTTCATTTATATAGATAAAGCACAATGCATTGTGTCAAGGCACTTTTTTTATTTTAAACAGGTGTGTGCCCCCACTCTTTACAGACATAATATATCCATAGTGAAATGAACATCTGTGAACGAAACTTCACTTGAAGAGAAAACCAACCAAAACAACAACAACAAAAACTAGTTTTAAAGTCATTTAAACCTTTCCACATTCAAACATCACATTAGTATAGACTCGAGAAAATATTCAGTTGACATGATTGAACTATTTGGATGCGTGGTACGGTTTATGGTCATATTTGAAGGCAGCGAATCAATTTCACTGTTGACATCGACAGCACATGGAAGCTAAAAATGCTGTATGCATGCAACTGCAAAAAAACTGAATGAATCAAAACAAAGCTATGAAAAAATGTGTAAATAGTGACTTTGAAACAACAATTCAGATAAAGTATGTGATGACAACTAGCTCCTTCCATCCAGTATGCCAGTCAAACCAGTGACTACAATTTCGGTACATTCAGTGTCACGGAGGTAAATAAACGGCTCCTTTTTCAGTGCAACAGTTTGCATGAAGATGGCAAATATACAGCGAGGAGTGCAAGGTTCTGTGGGTCTTTGGACAAAGGTTGGTTCAATGTAACCGAGGTGTTCTGGCTATTAGGGAAACGTTTTGGATGGTGGCATCCTTAAAAACAAGGCTCACTTTTCAGGGGCATCTGAACAAGCGAGGGGTATAAGGAGTCACCGGCGGCGGCGGACTCGCGGTTGCGACCGGCGGCGCTGTCCGCATCACCATCTGTGACTTCCATAGGAAGAGGCTCGTCTGAGCAGATCAACACGTCAATTGGTCCACGAGTGCTCTTGAGGTGGACTTGGAATCTCTGAGGACAGACGGAGGCAGAAAGTATTTTGATACCTCTTGATAGAAGTCATTAAAAATGGGATGTATTGCATATACAAAACGTACTTCTTTTGGGTGCGTCACGTCCAGCGTCGTGTCTTCGGGGGCTTTGACCACAAGCACGGTTTGCTCTCTCATGATGGGAATGGTTTGAATATCCTCATAGGTCACATAGGCAAATGTGAAGAATGTTGTCAAGGAATGCAGAATTCTACAATACTGACAATACAGTTTAAGACCAAAATAAGCATGCATAGAATCAAGGAATTATATTTAAAAAAAAAAAAAAAAAGGATATCTGCTGGTCTGCTCATCTACACACATCCCATGAATCGCTCCTGTGCAGCTTTCGATCAGCTCATCCAGCTTCTTCTCTTCTTCAGTGAGATCATTCATCATTTGAATGGTGTCTTTGTTGAGCCAGCCGCCCCTACAAATTTGGTTGCAAACGGCGATAAAAAAATGTGGGGAAAATGGATTATGGGCCAAGAAATGAAAATGTCAAGGAAAGCCCACTTGAACATCTGAAATATTTACCAGATTTAGCATGAGTTTGAATGAGATTGGTTCATTCTGATCAAAGCCAAACGTCCTAGTTATAAGGTGTGTACACTTTCAATTGAGTTGTATGGGTTATAAGTAGAACATTTTTGACATGATTGATCTTTTTGTTGTGTACAACAAAAACTCATTTGCATTTGAGCAGTGGCTGTGTCAACCACACGCACTTTGTATACTTACAACCACTGGACATGATTCTTATATATCTTTTTGATGAGGTTGATCCCCTCCAGGACGTTTGTGACATCATAAACGCGTCTCTTGGAGGAGTTGAGTTCCTGGGTCACGAGGTTCAGATCCAAAATGCCATCTTTCGAGCGCTGCAGCATGTTCAAAAACTTCCTTGTCAACAAAACGAGCGATGTGTCGTTTCGTGACTTTCTTAAATTGTATGGAGTAATAAAGGGAGAAGCTGGGAAGGAAATAAAGAATGGCCAACTGTTACTGAATGTATATTTTTTAATTAAATCCATTAATTCATTTCTATTTAATATGTTGTTGCTATAAGTGTTACAAAAAAAAGTTACTTTCTTCTGTAGGTGGTTGTAATGTGCTGGGTTCGTAGAATGCTGACGCCATGCCATCTTCCTGACAATTTGGGTCACCAACATCTTCCAACCCATCCGTTTGCTAGGGAATAAAAAAAACCACACACACAAATGTAAGATTCTGGAAAAAACTGCCTACAATGTCCAACAAAACTTAACCCGCCGTAGATCATGTGGGAAATGTGATGGTCTTGCCTTCGCAACCTACGAGAGTGTCATAAAAGTTCCAGGATATTTCAAATCCGAATTACAAGTTGTCCTTTTGTGGTAAACAGCGTTCTCCACCAGGAATTGTCTAACTCTCATGGTGAGGCAGCAAAGTGTTTCTCCTGCCACAAGTTTTTGCATCTTTTTGCGCACTGAAAAAAGCATGCTCAATTTGTAGATGTGCTCGTTGAAGCTGAAAACTGAACCCGTGCCTTTCTATAATTACTTTATCATCATGATGTGTTGTCTGTGTTTGGACAGTTTTCCAATGGCACCTTATAATATCAGTCCGGTTTTGGTATAAATCAATTCATCTTTGGAATTACGAGTGCTCAACGACTTCGAGCGAGCTTTTCAAGATGCATTGTGGGCTATTGCTCACTCCCACTACACATTCGAACAGAACCACACAAAGGAGACCTCTCTATATAACGCACCCCGTTGTGCATAAAGACTTTAAACATGATGCATTTCTGGTTTGCTTGTTAGATTACCTTGGCTGGCCGATCGGAACTTTGATCCGAGGTTAATAACAACCGCGGTCCGGCCTGTGGCGCCTGCTGCGACTCGTCAAACGATTTTGACGGCTGTTTCTTTTTGCAGGAGGAAACATCGGATGTCCGATCTTCCCAACTTTCAGTAGTTTCTTCTGATGCCTCGGTTGTGATCATTGCGTCGCTCAGCATGTCCAGAAATATTCCAGCGGTTATTCTGCTAGCAGTTAACGTGCCTCACTAGCACACACGTTGGACCTACCGTGACCATTCCAATACGATTATCTACATAAGCACTGTGATATATGTCTGCACCGCGCTGCTTCTTGCATTAAACGTAATTTAGGTTGTTAACATATACTTCTCTGCAAAATTCTAACCTGGTTTTCGCATTAGTAGCGAAGCAAGATAACCAACGCAGCTAGATGATGTTACGTCGTGACGTAAAGAAATGCAGACCAATGAGCGGTGAGCTTTGCAGACACGTGACTTTTGTTTTCAAATCTCCAAGGTACACCCCGTTCAGTCTCTCACGAATCAAAGACTACAAATAAAATAAAGCTTGGCTTTGTGATTTTTCAGAGGTGGAGAAAGTACTCACACTATGTACTTACACGTTTTCATTTTTATATTAACATAAACTGTATTTTTTTTTTTATTTCATACTGTACCACAAACAGGCCACTTGTTAATTTTTTTTTAAGAAATCTTTCTAAACTTCAAATTAAAAAAATTAAATATAAAATGGTCTTTTTTTATAACCTGACCAATCCCCCTGTTAATATAATCTACTGTTTATAAATACTGTATAACGTTTTATGAATATTGAACCATTTCTTCACAGCAATAGAGCAGACTGGCAAGCTGCTCCACTTACTCTTTTTTTAGTTTTTATTTTGAAGTCCAGATATTTTTTATTTTGAGTGGTGGAGGACCGTCTGCATTCACAATCACAGCTCTCTGCCAAATACAATCTGATGTGACTTTATAAGTTTGAATGTACCATGCTGCGACTCCAAATGTTTCATGTTTGTTTTTGAAGATGGATGACACTTGGCGGCCAGCAGTGTACAACTCACGGCATTTTTCATCAACAACTGACAATCTCAATTGCGAACATATTGCCAGATGGGAAATTAAACTTCTACTTTACTGTCCTCAACCTGAAAACATGACTTGGCGTATGTGGCGTCATTCCCCGTGGCAGAAGAAAGGAAATACAGTTCTCTTTGTAGGAAGAAGGAAAATGACAAAAATCGTAAAACACCAGATTTATTGACAGGTCTGGAAATAGTAGAGAGTTAGTACTTGTTAACAGTGGAACCTGGAATTGATTCAAAACCTTTTGCATGCCCTTGCACTGAGCGTTGTGATAAACATACTATTTTTCTGTATAAATCTGCTATTCATACAATGGAATATGAGCTTCCGTTTTTCATTATTTAAACAATACAAAAACTTTGAAATTTGTCCTTTAAAAACCACAAATGTACCGGAAGCTCTTCACGATTACCCCCCCCCCCCCCCCCCCCAAATATACATATACAGATCAGTCATCATCGTCAAACTTGATCTTCTTCCCTTGGAAAGGCAGAATTTTCCCTTGCTGCTCTTTTCGTTTCTTGCTGGCCTCCCACGATGGATGCAGAACCTGTTGCGGTGCCCGCTGGGAAAAGCCGCCTGGACGGCGCCGATCCTGCTGCCTCATCGCGTCGCCTCGGCCGCGCCCTTGAAAGTTTGTTCTCTCTGAATCCGAACGTCTGGCGTCGGCCCTGTTGAACTTGCTGTCCCCCGTTGGTCCTTTCTCCTCTTTTTGGAACTTGGTGTTTTTGTCAAAATCTCCACGGCCTCCGCCCCTCGTTTTCCCTTGACCCCGAAACGGCTTCCCCCTTGCGCCCCGACTGGGTTTTGTTTGCGACAAAGAGCAGAAGACCGTCTGAAGTTTAGGTGCTTTCGTCTTTAACCGTGACTCAAGCTCATCGAGTTCACACTGAACCTTGTCGGCCGGCTTTAATTTCCCAGCTAAATCCTCTTTAGTCTTGTCGCCGTCTGTGTTTTGACTCTTCTTTTTCTTAAATTTGCTGACTTTGCCCACAAAAAACTCATTATCACTGTCGCTCTCCTCCTGGGACGACTGCTTGTGGAATCGTTCCTCAGTGCTGTCGTCGAAGTACGGTTTGTCCTCCTCGTCCGAGAGCTCGAAATCGCTTTCTTCTTCTTGTTTTGAGGGCTTGGACACCACTTTTGGTTTATTTTCCTGAGCCGTCGCTTGCACCACTTTTGGTTTATTTTCTTGAATTGTCGCTTGCACCACTTTTGGTTTATTTTCCTGCGCCGTCGCTTGCACCACTTTTGGTTTATTTTCCTCAGGCGTCGCTTGCGCTTTCTTCCTCACCTGCTCTTTTGGCTCACATTTTTGGACTGACGCTGGTTTGACGACTTTAGCCTCCACTGTTGGTGTCTTTTCAGCAGCAGGAGCAGCTTGAGTCGATTCCATTTTGTCCTCGTCAGGTTCAGAAATAGCAGTTTCATCTTTTGAGTCTGTGTCATCGTCGTTTGTGATTTTCTCCACTTCTTTGGAGCTCTTTTCCTCCGTCACTTTCTTCCTCTTTTCTATATTTTTAGCTTTAGCATCTGAGTGCCGAGCTCCCGTTCCATCGTCCATTTTCTTCTTTGGTTCCGCCTGCTTCCCTCGCTTCCTCCTCTCGTCACTGAAAGCCTTCACGGCGGCCTGGATGTCCTCAATCTTTTTCTTGAACTGGGGGTGGGAGGCGATGCGAGCGATGGCTCTGTCGGACATGGTCGACTTTGAGTTCTTGCACACCTCGTTAAAGTTAAGGTTCTTCTGCAAGGCAGTCTTGGTGACCTACGGATGATTCAAAATAAGTCTGGTTAAAATGTGTTTTTACATTTAGTGATAACTCCTCAATGTAAATATACATACAAGGTCCGGTCGGAGCACTTTCATTGCGTGGATCTCCTCCAATAATCTGGCGACCCTCCTCTGATTCTTCTCAACGGCCGCTTCCGTGCCCTTCTTGTTCTTCAGCCCAGCAATCTGACGAATCATCTTCCTGCTGAGTAGTGCCCTCACTCGCTTCACCTCTTTCCTCATATTCACCACCTCATTGTTCAAGTTCAGGACCTCAGGCTGCTTTTTGACTTTAACTTGGTCAGGCTTTTTCTCCATGTCAACTTTGGGCTGTTCAGCTTCTTCCTCCTCTTCTTCATCACTGCAGTCCCCTTCCTTAACATCTCCTGAATCTCCCCCATCATCTTCCTCTTCTTTTTCCCCTTCTGCTTCTCCTCCCACGCTCTCCGCCTCTTTGTTGTCTCCTTCAACGTCTCCATTATTTGACTCTTCTCTTACATCTTCCTTTTCCTTATCCCCAATATGTGACTCTTCTCCCACATATTCCTCTTCCTTATCCCCAATATGTGAGTCCATTTTCTCCATGTTGTCCTGAGAAGTGGTCATCTGTTAAAACATGAGCACATTTGATCAGAGAAGAGACAAGCAGCGGAAGATACAATTAACCTAATATAATTGTCACAGTAACATGCAAAGACTGAATCGAGGCAACTGAACTCTTGTTTGTTGAATTTGTTTTTTTCGCCCTTGCTTTCTGAAAATGTTAAAAAATAACTTGGGGAATTATGCTTTTAGGCTCATGGTATAGTTTGAAGTGCATTCAGAAATTTAGAAATTGTAAAAGCCGAAATTCTAATTAAAATACTTTGAACATTTAACCAAAATAAGGACAATTTGCACGTTTTCACACGGAAATGATGCAGTCACTTTATTAACTACAAATACGGAATGCTTCCATGATTATACATCTATTGATCTAATGATAGATATAGTGACAAGCAGAATAATTTAAAGATATAATAAGGTACAATTAACTGTTCTATCAAATATTTCATTGTAATGTATTGCGGTGACATTAGTATGCCGTGAGATTTTTCTAACGTAAACTTCACTGGTGGGTGATTAAATTGCAAATACGGTCTTATTAAAATGTTTATAACATTAACTAAAGAATGACATTTTGCAACGCAGATTTCAGTGCGATTGCATTTTAGATGGGGAACATTGGTGAACGCTGCGGTGATATGCAGCGAGCGCACAAACGTGGCTGCGCGAGCATGGGCACGTTTGGCCGTGCTGGGTTGAACAAAGTTGCTTCAATGAGCGTTCTGAACGACGATAAACTCGCAGAAGCCTAAAATGAATAAAAAAGCGATCAAAGGACGTCAAACTACCGCAAGGCTTACCGTAATTAACAGGCAACCGACGTGCGTCGACAGTAACACGCGCCGGGGGCGGCCATGTTTGACGTCGCCACGCCTCTGATGTCGTCATCACGTCAGACGTCGCGAAAAGGGAACGCTGCGTGTCGTGAAAAGGGGAGGGGCCATCGGCGCACTGTTATTATTTATTTCTTTGTTTCATGTGTATTTAACAATAACAACGGTGGCTAATTCACGACCTGTGCATATTTCGCCTGAGCGAATGACAGTCCCGTGCTCCTGTTACCTCACCGACACATCGGGAAAATCATCTGGGGGAGGATGAAGCGGCGCAATGCGGACTGCAGCAAACTCAGACGGCCGTTAAAACGGAACAGAATCACCGAGGGTATATATAGCAGGTACGGGGGAAAAACGGATTGGAGGGACGCTATTGTATAACAATGGCGCCTATCTCAATGTCGACATTGGTCTTGCACGCTTTGTGCCTTATTCATGTTGAACGATGCGGTGCATTACGAGCTATTCAAACAGCAAGATTAACATTCTGGTTCATGATGTGGGGGGGCCCAAACGTGTGTTATTTTGTTCCTGGTTAGCTAACGTTCCTCCATTCAAATCTGGCTCCGCATTTAATAGCGTTTGCTAGAAATCGCCAAAGTGGCCCGTGTGACTCATCCAACATTGTTTCCCCCCAAGTAGCATCTGTCTCGTGATCTTGAAGTAATTTTGCAACATTTTGAGCATGCAAGATTGCATGCAGTATTCTAAACATCCTATTATTAAATCACATTTTGCACAAATAGCGCTGTCGCTTAATTAGCGTTTAATTACCGCACATACCATAATGCATCATCTTAATTCTACTATTCTATTTTTTCCCCAATTTAATTTACATATCGGGATGAATAAAGTACCTATGCATCAAATGAGTTACTATATCTCAAATAATGCTGATCGCTACTAAACTGCCATGTCATAGAAATCCGCACTCAACAATTTGAAGCAGCTCGCTTTTGTCCCAAACATAATTATCTCCAGAGTGTGTCTTTTGTCTTCCTTTCCCTGCAGTACATTCCTGTATCTGAAGTTCCTGGTCGTGTGGGTGTTAGTTCTGCTGGCTGACTTTGTGTTGGAGTTCAGGTTTGAGTACCTGTGGCCCTTCTGGCTTTTCCTTCGCAGTGTCTATGATTCGTACAGATATCAGGGGCTGGTGAGAGTTTGTTGTTGTTTTAAATAACAAAGATTAAAATTCAGTGCATCCCAAAAGCACTCCCGTCTCGTGATGTTTGCATGGGAGATGCTTATTTGTAGCTGCACGTGTTTTTTTTATAGCATGATTAATTTTCTCTCTTTTGCCCTTTCTGTTTCAGGCGTTCTCATTCTTCTTTGTGTTTGTGGCACTCACGTCAGACATCATCTGCCTCCTCTTCATCCCTGTCCAGTGGCTGTTCTTTGCTGCTAGCACCTATGTATGGGTCCAATATGTGTGGCACACAGGTTAGCTCACTGTTTATTCTACGTCCTCCTTTTGTTTTTGTGTGGAGCACAGATGAGTTTTATTTGGCATAAAGTTCTGGCCTTTGAATCTGCAATTTACCTCATGACCCGCTTGCTGGTTGAAATGTGTGACTGAGTGGTAGTCCTTGACTTTGTGCATGTGTGATACCACTCAGAAAGAGGAGTGTGTCTACCCACTGTGTCGTTATGGATCCTGTTCGTGTACATCGAAGCTGCCATCCGCTTCAAAGACCTGAAGAACTTTCATGTTGACTTGTGTCGACCTTTTGCCGCTCACTGGTAAGTCATCTGCAAAGTATCCACGTGCCGTATGCGTAGCTTTTGGCTATGGAGTGCCATCATAAAATGCCCTTGTAGGTCACGGCTGTACCAATCTGAATATGAACTCTTTAGTGCATTGTCTAATGTCTCATACACTCTAAAAACACTTGGGTTAAAAATAACACCGTTTTGGTTAAAAAATGGACCAGTACACAAATTGAGTCAATTTGACCCACTTTCTTGGATTGTTTTGTACAAAACAGCCCATTATTTGGGTTGTTTTGTACAAAAACAGCCAAGAAAGTTGGGACAAATTGACCCAAGTTGTGGATCTGTCCATTTTTGACCCAAAAGTATTTTTAGAGTGTACAACTGCTGAGTGAGCTTTGGCTACCATGGTGACCAGGGGCGGCGCTAGTCCGTAATGCGACTACCCCGTGTTGTCAACCTAGCAACTTTTCCCAACCCCCTTCTTGCAGCTTTTTAAAGTACTGAGTGACAAATAGTGACTTTGTGGTGTATTTGGAGACTTTGAGACTCATGAGACGCTCACCCCTCTGCGTTCGGATGCAAATGAACGATGCAAGCTCGAAGCCACCACTGGCTAATAAAACCGTATACCTCAGAGGAAAATAAATTGTATTCTACATTCTACAGCGAAGGAAGTGTACACGTGTCGCATCACGCGGACCAACTTTTGAATTATTTCGACTTATTTAGTCACTCTCATACGTTCCGGAATGAAATCAATAATGATGAATACAAATCAGAACTGGTGCATTTCAACCTCAATATTTGTCTTTTTGCTTCTTGACAGTATTGGCTACCCAGTGGTGACTCTGGGCTTTGGCTTCAAGAGCTACGTGAGCTACAAGATGCGGCTAAGGAAACAGAAGGAGGTGCAAAAGGAGAACGAGTTCTACATGGAGCTACTGCAACAGGCTCTGCCCCCCGAGCAGCAGATGCTACAGCGACAAGAGAGGGAGGCCGAGGAGGCTGAGACACGCAAAGGTGGCGATAACAAAACGGACAACGTGGTACACTTTTCACGGAAATTCTTTTCATATCGTCTAATACTGCTTTTATCTGTTCTTCAGCGAAAGGCATTTCAGAAACAGAACCTTCCATCGGGTCTCAAAACGGAGGACCCCCCAGTAAGAAAAGCACCTCCGTCCCATTACCGGAACTGGAGTACAGGGAAAAAGGGAAGGACAGTGCTGCAAAAGAGCGCGAAGGCAAAAAACAAAACACAACTGGAATCAATAACAACAACATTATACACTCACTGGACTCCAAACTACAGGAGACGGAATATATTGAGAACTACATCAGGGCAAAGAAACTGAGCAACGACGCGGCGGGGGAGAACGCGCACGGCGACTCCAACGCCGTCGCCGCTTCCAAAGAAGAAGCGGCGGCGAGTGGCAAGAACTTAAAAAACGCCTCCGCGGGCGGCGTCTGCAACGCATCGCCGCGGAATCACACTTTCAGTAACGGCAGCATTCCGACGGCGGGTTCATCGTCCAGTAAGAATGACAAAAAGCAGAAGGGGGGTGGGAAAAGTCCGAAGGAGCCACTGGAAAACTGCATCCCCAACAACCAGCTGGGCAAGCTGGATGCTTTAGTACGGTAAGAGATGACATCAGGTTCGCGTTATTATTATGATATAAACAAAAAAAAATGAGTAGGATTTAGCCATAAAGGGATAAAATGACCTATTTTGGGGGCTAGTTGATTTTAACATTTTAGAATTGTGTTGGATTACGGAAAAAAATATTAATCACGAGTATTTTGAAAGCAATTGAAATCACAATTATTCAAACGCTCATTGATTTTTATTATTTTTTTTTTTTGGTACAACACAAGAAAATGTTTAAACATAAAAAATAAAAAAAATGTACACACTATGTAAGCTCCATTTGGACCAAACAACGTTGATCAAATTAGTTATTATAAAATTAAAAAGGTGCAAATGTATAAATTCAAGTATGATTTCCTTGTGTTGGATATAAATGCATATTAATAATATTTTTTTACGATTATGCCAATTTTGTAATCGTGGACTATAATAATCGTAATTGTAATTGAATTTCGATTCATTGCACAGCCCTACCTCCCAATTGGCCGCGGATAAGTCACAAATGGTTACGATTGAAGTCCAATGAGTCGTAATTACCGGTAAAGACAGAAATGGGTATGAGCATGTGTCCTCACTTTTTTTTTTCTTATTCCTGGTATGTATAGGATGGAGCATGACGTGAAACGGCTCAAGGCAGACCTGCAGGCCAACAGGCAGGTGGAGTCGGATTTGCGGAGTCAGCTGTCCTCTCTGAGCAGCCAAGACCGCAGCCTTCGCTCTGAACTGGGCCAGCTCCAGCAGGACAATGAACTGCTCCAGAACAAGTGGGTGAATGGAGAGCCAAAGTGTTCATAAATCTTTTTCGAGACAGTCTTGTGTGACTCGGGTTAAAACCCTTACAAACACAAAGTATGTGTTTGAGGATATTCAAATCATTTTCAGTAACAAGCTCTGAGCTACAGAACGTTTCAAAATGCCAATTATGCAAAAACCTGGCAACAGTCATCAGGACTGTTCTCGGGATTGTTTAAACGTCCCTCTTGAACACAGTAAAAAAAAAAATGGGCACATTTATGGCTTGTGCAGTTTAAGTTTCAAGACTGCTGCCATTACTTCCATTTGCTTTCTCAACTATTTCATTTAATACACACTTTGTAGCATTTACAGAATTGGATTTGTAATTGTTTTCATTTTTGTGCAAAAGTTATCAAATTGAAATTATATTTAAAAGGGAAGTCAACACAAACATTTTCTTTGCAATAATATGATTTATGCGCCCCCACTAGTCTAAACACTGCATTTTGATTAATATTGCGTTTGTGAAATACGAGTGAAAAAGCAAAATCCACCAGTTTTTATCCATCTCAGGGGGCGGCCATTTTGTCACTTGCTGTCGACTGAAAATGACATCACAGTCGCTCGGGGCTCAGGTAACGCCCAATCTCGGCTCACCTGCTGTCGACAGCAAGTGACAAAATGGCCGCCCCCTGGGATGGATAAAAAAAGGTGGATTTTTCTTTTTAACTCATATTCCACAAACACAACATTAATCAGAATACCAAGTTTGGACTAGTGGGCCTGCATAGAACATATTCTGGAAAAAAAATATGTTTGGGTTGACTTCCCTCAATGTCACAACCCATTTCCACAGGCTCCACAGTTCTGTCCAGGCCAAGCAGAAGGATAAGCAGACCATCTCCCAGTTGGAGAAGAGGCTAAAAGCTGAGCAGGAGGCGCGGGTCCTCGCTGAAAAACAGCTGGCCGACGAGAGGAAGAGGAAGAAGATGGAGGAGGCCACGGCCGCCAGAGCGGTAGCATTAGCCGCCGCCACCAGGTACTCGTTACAGACAAGTAAACAAAGAAGCAGTCGGAAAGGTGGATTGCCAAGATTCTTGTTTCCCCTTCCAGAGTGGAGTCGACCGATTCCCTGCGCGGTCGCATCCGAGAGCTGGAGACGGAGTGCAAGAAGCTCAGCGTGGACGTGAAAGTCAAAGAGGAGCAGATCCGAGATCTGGAGGCCAAGTGCCAGGTAGGATTGTGGTGTAGACACCAGTCGCCGTTTTGATATCATATTAGTGCTTCCATCACAACGGGGGACTGCGGCCCGCAGGAGTTGCGCAAGTACAAAGAGAACGAGAAGGACACAGAGGTGCTGATGTCGGCGCTGTCAGCCATGCAGGAGAAGACGCAGCACCTGGAGAACAGCCTGAGCGCCGAGACCCGGATCAAGCTGGATCTGTTCTCGGCACTGGGCGATGCCAAGAGGCAGCTGGAGATCGCGCAAGGTGGAGCTTTGTAAATTCCGCGCGTGGCTCTCAGCTTCCCAACTCACCGCGCGGTCTCGTCCTAACGTACGCAGGTCAGATCCACCAGAGGGAGCAAGAGATCGCCGAGTTGAAGCAGAAGATAGCAGAGGTGATGGCAGTCATGCCCAGCCTCTCCTACTCGTCTGACAGCAGCAACCTGAGCCCGGTGACCCCGCACTACTCCTCCAAGTTCATGGACAATAGTCCCTCCTCCCTGGACCCCAACGCCTCAGTCTACCAGCCCCTCAAAAAATGACTGGACTGACTTGTTGGTTTCTTTTTTTTTTTTGGGTTCCACTTTTCTTTTGAAGCTTTGTTTCACTTCGGGTCATTCTGAGTTTACAAGCCTCTGACAGATTTTGCACTGAGGGACAACTCCTGCATACATATCTACATTTGAAGTGAGTCTTTTTTTAGAGGGTTTTTAACCATTCAAGCAGTTTGATTTAAATAAACGGGGGATGAGGAATGGTTTGTTGGCCAAATGAAGGAGACTATTTTTTCCTTAACAGGCGTTTCTTTCTCATGAGTCAACTTGGGATTCATTTAAAGGCACAAGAAAGCGAGTTGAGAGATACATGAATGTAAAACTAGTCATGCTTTGAGATCCCTGTTAACATGAAGCAATGATTGTTTGGGAACCCCTTCAAAAGTATCATTGACCCACTCGATTAATCGATAAGCTAAATGCTGTTTAATTAATCACGGCACTGCCAAAACTTTCATTTTCATCACCTTGTTGCCGCAAATACCATTCTTTTCCACGTGGACCAAATTCCAAACTGTTAGGCCATATCCTTCAATGAATTTAATGATGTCTCCCTAACTTCGTTACATTTCTTTTTATTTTGCAGATTATTCAGTGCCTTTCAATTCTGCAATTTCTCGAAACACAGCCGGATGCTTTTGGATGTTTTTCGTATATCGAAAGGCAAATACATTTACGTGTCACCACCTCAACTAAACTTGCTTTGCGATTTTCAACCTTAAATATGACAGCTTGAGTTTTTGTCCTAAAGGGAAATAGTACGTTTTTGAAGTGACAGTCTTGGTGTGCCAAACATCAACCAAACTGATTGTCTCCTAAAGCCTAAAAGATGGCGTCTCTTTGTTTACAGCAATGTACATTAACTTACGGAGGATTGTTGCTTTGTTTAGTTAAGTGCCAAGTGTCGTGTTTTTATCCATTATTAGATGTACTTAGCATAACATTTTTTAAGGAAAAAAAAAAAAAGGGTGCTGTTCAATTGTTTTTGTGTCGCTAGAACGTATCTAGAAGGCCGATCGTGATGAAGCAGCAGGTTGTCACTTTGATTGTGTTATTCATACATGTGGATTTAATGATGGGACAGTATTTTTGTATTTCTCATAACGTTGAGTTGACTTTGCGCGTTTTTTTCCAACCAGGTAGGATTTTGTGAATGTGAACCATTTGATCATTTTTGTGCTATCATGTGACCTACCCGGAACAATTGTTGTTGTGGATCACTCCGACTTTTAGTACATTCAGTTAATATTGTGAGGAAGGAAGAAGAGAGGCAAAGAGAAAAGTGAGTTGTGTTCTTTTTTTTCCGCATTCATTTTCAACATCTCAGTTTACTCAGTGACCATGTCACACTTTTCAGTTTGCCTATCACTATTAAAGTCTTGCTGGAGGCAGTGCAAGCCATTCAGACTGCGTGATCTTTATGTCTACCATATATGAAAAACTGTTTCCGTAATCTGAAGTCTTAAAGATGAAATACTGTTTCATATGTAAGGGTCATTCCAGAACTGGAGGACATTTTCTGTCCCCTATTATACATTTCAGATAAACTGCCCAAAATACAAAAACATGCACTACTGGGAATTAGTTATACTAACTTCAGTTAATGTAACCATTGTTGAGGCAAGCAAAATACAAAATAAATGCTTTAAAGAATGTTAAGATACACAAAAGGCAACTGACTGGCGAGTTATAAGAGCTTACATATGCGATCTAAATGAAACCCAACTTTCTACTTTCCAACATATTTTACGCAGCTTTGTTGTGATATTTTCACGTGAGTCGTAAGATTTCTGACAGCCGCTGAAGGCACCACGAGGACGAGCTGGCACCCAGCAGTTCGCCGGTCAACATTTGTGAAACTTCTCCGGACTTTCTGCACGTTGTGCGCCGACATGGATGCCCTGAAGTCGGCCGGGAGAGCCATTATCCGAAGACCCAGTTTGGCCAAACAGTCCTGGACTGCCAGAAGACACAGAAGTAAGCTGCACATGTTTTTTTTTTTTTTTTTTGTTTTTTTTAATCCAAATAAAAACATGATCGCCAGCCAGATTTGCATAACACGAATGCATTTTTGTTTTCTTGTGAGTTTGAGTAAAATCCCTAAATGTGTTGCTTAGTTTTCCCACTTTAATACGTAGACTGTAACCCCCCTCAAGAGTGCCCCTTTAAATAGTAAATAGATTTC
This sequence comes from Filicampus tigris, assembly GCF_054856515.1. Taxonomy (NCBI): domain Eukaryota; kingdom Metazoa; phylum Chordata; class Actinopteri; order Syngnathiformes; family Syngnathidae; genus Filicampus; species Filicampus tigris. The sequence continues at coordinate 4,797,364 of NC_141234.1, read as the reverse complement.
CCTGATGTAGTCACTTGCTATTTATTACCCAGTTGTTGAGTATATTTTTTTCAATCACATACACTTCTACTTCCATTTGACTTAAGGTGAGAGCTGAGGGCCTCCAATAGAGCAGGCATTGATTTTAGTGCCTTGCTCCGAGGTTCCAGTGAGCTAAATCGCACTTGATTTTAATCAGTAAATTCTCTAAGAAGTGAAGAAAGCATCAAGTGTTCGGTTCCGAAAAGCACAGCTAGGCTCAGTCCAGAATTGGATGGCAATTTAGGCACCAACTTTTTGAAAACCAATCATTTCTTTTCAAGCTTTTATATGTTTTCAATAAAAACTGGTAATAAAATCTTTATATCACTTGCATCGTCTGCGCATCTCCAAAAACCACCCCCCAAAAAATCCAAGTTGCCTGAATTACACCGCCTGATTAAAGTTGCTGTTAGACCTCAACACAACACCGCGTCATAATCATTAGCAATAAGAAGTGATTATCAGAGGAATGAAGGTTTCCTGGTAAATACGGCAAGTGACCCAATTGTTGTAGAATTAACACATTGTGGTAGATTACAGCACAGGATCGGGCTTCTGGGAACATTCCCCACCAGCGCCGACCCATATTCGCCGTACTTGACTACCCAGGTTTGAACCGAGTCGAAGTTGCGCCAAACTGCAAAGTACTTGGAAGTTGATGTTATTCATGGATGGGTCACATACTAAACGATAGCGGCTGTTTGTCAAGTTTTAAATTGAAATACAATTTTTTAAATACAAGAAACTTCACTAGTTTTCCTCCAATTGGCCTCCTCCACCACCTGAATTTGCTTGTAATCCACTTTCAGTGGTACTCTATGCACACTAATCTGCCCTGGTTGCATACATTGACTTTGACTTATGGTATGTTTGAACGTTTGTTTAAAAAAACAACAACATTTGGCTCCAGAGGTGTATGGACACAGTTGACGGTTTCCATGGCGATTGTGTGTTTAGCCAAATGTCTGCCCTTTTGGACCAGAGTGGAAATAGATGCTCTAGAGTCGAAATTGATGGATAAATAATATTGCTTGCTTCTATGCCACCCTTTATACTCTTTTTTTTTTTTTTCGGTTTTTTTTTCTACAGTGTGAATTTGTTTTAGCTGCTAGCACGTATATGCATCGTTTACTTTGGTTTGTTTTGGTTTCAGTCCATGTGCTGATGCTGCTCACCTCCTGTAGGAGGAGCTTTTGGAAGTGCTTCCGCCCCTCTTGTTGAAAGAATTAAAAACTACACACGACAAACGGGTTCTATTTCCTTTTTAAGTTTAAAAAAATGTATTGAGGCACAATATTTGCTGTTTGTGGCTTACTTTACCGCTCCTTCATTTTGCTCCCTCTTTTCTTGCCCTGAGGAAATGTATGTAAACACAGATCCAGGGTCAGGGCCGGATGGTACCAGAACTGATAAGAAACCTTGCAGCTGCTCCTTCAGTGGCGACTTTTCAGTTTGAGGCTGCTGTGTTGCTTTCTGAAATGTAGTAAAGCGCATATCCGACATGCTCGCGACTCTTTGCCTCTAACCGTCAAGGACTGTATGTTGAGTTTGGAGATGATATACTGACTTTACACTGACAGTACCTCTGACCTAGATATGATGTCCTCAGCCCCTCCCCTTCAGGAAGAGCGAGCAGATGAATCGGAACTCAAGCTGTTTACATTTCTTTTCTTTTTTTTTTCTCCCATGTTGTTTATGTAGGTATTTGAAATGCTATATTAAAAGCAGTGGCCATAACAAGAGGGAGGGGACTTGAGTCGCATGACTTGACTCAAGTCAGACTTAAGTCGCCAATTTTAGGGCCACCTCATTGGTGAGACACAACAGCAATGACATCTAGCTTAATCAGTCACTACAAAAGCGAAGCTTCATGTCAAGCATGTGTTTAGCTGAGAACAATTTAAAGGGACGTCAACACAAAAATTACCTTTACAATAATATGTTCTATGTGGTGCCACTAATCTCAACACGGCACTTTGATGCATTTGTGGAAAATGAGTTAAGCAGCAAAATCCAACTGTTTTTCGCTGTGATGTCTGTGATGTCATTTTCAGTCAACAGCAATTGGCAAAATGGCCGCCCCCTGAGATGGACAAAAATGGGTGGATTTCACTGTTTAACTGATATTCCACAAACGTAATATTAATCAGAATGCAGTTTTTGGACTAGTGATGCTGCTTAGAACAAAATATGGCAAATATTTTTGGGGTGTTGACTTCCTCTTTAAAGTAATAAATAATATTAAAACCAAAATGTGACGTAGTCCCACTTGTGTCCGAAAAACAGAATCACTCATTGATTCGGTGACTTTCATTTTACATTGGGAAGAACTTCCAGAGAACT